>NW_022631173.1:0-107500 GCF_010015895.1 Lontra canadensis
TAACTTCTTAGGCCATATAAAAGTAGGCAACGGGATATATTTGTCCCATAGGCATAGTTGTTGACCCCTGGTGTTACTGTAATTGAAACATAGGTTTAAAAATAAAAAGAAATGCCACCTGAGTAAATCAACAACCTCGGTAGAAATAAAACACTAAAATGCATTAATTTATATGGCTGTATCATTTATTTGTTCATTTATTGAGAAATTTATGGATATGCATCTGTTGCACGTGGTAGTTTGTGTAGAGAAAGGCGGTTATTTTGAGAATGTTCTTAAAGCAGTCTGTTCTAATATTTGAACATAGTCTTTTGTTCCTGACAATATCTTCAGTTACTTATTTCTGTCTACTCTTTTCCTAAGGTGATTTCTGCTCTTCTATGCCATTAATTTTCTGATTGCTCCCAAATTTATATTTCCAGGTTATACTTCTGTGAATTCATGTATCCAAATTGATAATTCACTTTGTACTTGCATACCTTATGATATCTCTAAGTTAGCATGTTTAAAATGGAGCTCTTGGTTTTTCTTTCCATGCTATGTCTCTACCAGTTACCCCCCAATAAACAGCAGCACTATATAGACACTGCTGAATCCAAAAATATGGGCATCCAGTCTTTTCCCATTTCAAACAACACCTAATCCTGTGGTAAGTCCTATAGCTTCTGTCTCCAAAATATATTTCAACTCTGATCACTTTTCAGTATTTTTATTGGGCTGCCTAGGCCATTAGCATCTTTTGCCCAGACCAGTGTAATAGCTTCATCATTGTTTTTCCAGCTTCCTTTCCTGGGTTCTTCCTTACATTATCCACAGGGCCGCCAGAATGATCTTTTAAGAACATAAATTGAATTATATCACTCTCCTGTTAAAACAGTTTTTTATTGCACTTTGGATAAAATTCATGCTACTCACCATAGTTCAAAAGGCATTATATTATTTACCCAATGTTCACTTCTACGACCTCATCTTTAGCCTTTCTTATCGTCACGTGCCATGATGCAGCCATAGAAACCCCCTTTTAATTCTTCTATTAGATCCAAGCACTTTATATCTTTACCTGTACCTTCAACTGCTTGGAATGCTTTACCCCCAGTTCTTCACATGGGTGGCTCTGTTTCATCCTTCAGGTCTCAGTTTAAACATTACTTTCTTTAACAGGCCTCTGTATAAAATTAGGTTCCCATCCCAGCAATTTCAACCATAGTCCCATGAGTAAATGTTTGTGAAATGAAGGAATGAATAAATAACTTAAAGAAATTATCCATTTGTATAATCATGCCATATGTGATTTGAGGGGGAAGATTTAGTGGAAAATCTTTGGGTCGTGGTGTGGCAAAAGGTTAGTAGTGACTTGATCAAGTGGTAAGAGTAAGCATTTATCAGTAATCCAACAATTAAAATAAGGAAAGATAGAAAGGTAAAAAATAATTTTCCTATGTGTATATGCATGTGTTTTATTTGCATATTAACTATGTAGAGGTAACACAGAACACTTTCAAAGGACTTATACATATTTGACATAAAGATTTGGAACTTAGAGGTGAAATTATGAGTAATTGCCTATTACAATTTTTTTTTAAAGATTTTATTTATTTATTTGACAGAGATCACAAGTAGTCAGAGAGGCAGGCAGAGAGAGGGGGAAGCAGGCTCTCTGCTGAGCCGAGAGCCTGATGAGGGGCTCAATCCCAGGACCCTGAGATCATGACCTGAGCCAAAGGCAGAGGCTTTAACCCACTGAGCCACCTAGGCGCCCCTTATTACAGTGTTTTTGCAGACCATAGGTTACAAACCATTAATGGGTTGTGAAGTGAGTTGAGTGGGCTGTAGTCAGCATTAAAAAAAAATAAATAGAAGATGTCAAGAGTATATTACAAACAGTAACGGTATTTTTATTTAGCATATAGCTAGTATTAGTCTAATGAAGTCCCAGTGTCCATGGAGTAAGGCTATATACTTAGTAAGATGGACCTTCTTGTGGAAGGATCAAGAATGAGTTCTTCATGTTTTATGCTTGGGTAACATCAGACCCCTGTCTCTGCTTCCATCTGCAGGGTTAAGAGAGATTCCTACATTTACTCCACTTGCTTTCCAACACTTTCAGCCTTAACATTATTGTTTGATTAAACCAGGACTAATTTTATTACATCTTTTCTCCTTGTTTATGCCAGTCACTTCAAGGAGTCTAAGATTCTCATATCATCCCTCACTCAGATTTCTGTAGTTTCTGCTTAGGTAGTATCTATCTCTATCCTTTTTGTTTACAATACCTGAAACCTTTTTGCTGTTCCTTATGGAACTAATTTTATCATTAGCCAGACTCCTTCTGTTGTCAACCTCTTCCCTGAATTTCTTTCACCATCTTCCTCTGACCGAAACCTGCCTTCCTGAGGACATTGTTTCACTATAGCCTTCTCAGTGTTAACTGCTTTTCTTTAGCAGCCATCATACTACTAGATTATCTGGTAAAATATGTGTCCTTATTGTACTTCACTTCCACTTCCAGACCTTTTGTAGTCCTTCCTCTCAAAAAATCTTCAGCGTTGAATTTCTTGTTAAAAGGTCATTACCTACTTATTGAGGTTATCTCCCCTATTTCCTGATGATTTTAAGGTCCTGTTGTATAATTGTTCTCTGTCTTAATTCTTAGTAATTTACTCTTTATAAGTGGTTCTTCGGTATCTTGGCCTCTTAGTTATTTGAATTTCTTTCCTACAGAAATCTTTTCCTCTACCCTGCATCAGCTATAACTTCCCCTGGTCCTATTATTTAATTATGATTCTCAAATCTTAATTTCAGGCTTCTATTTTCTGCCTACCGTCTCTTGTCTTTCTAGCTCATTTTCTTTGGTACTTTCACTCCAGCAATCCTTCCACACTACTTAGGCCTCTGGTCCATTGTTTCTATATCTGTTCATGATCATTACCAACTTCATGTCCTCTCTTACTTCCTTAGAGTGAATTAAATCCCACAATTAATCATTATAATCACTGTCTTGCATATAGTCTCAACTCTTTCTTTATGGATCCTGTATGACAAAAATTCTTATTTTCAATAAATCCAACTCCATCTGTTCTGTGCCTTATGGCTGAATATGGCTGCAGGCAAACAAAATCATGGTATTGGTGTATCTTTAAATTCATGATCATGATCTTTAGAGAGTCTCTTAATGTTGCTAGGCAATCACAGTATATTTACCTGGATTATCCACACTCCTAAATGGTTATTTTATACTTGTCCTTTCCTTAGACCTTTAAAGCACTTCTCCTTTATTCTCACTCTCAGCTTGACTACTTGTTTTGTTTCACTCACAAAACAAAGGCAATACAAGAAAATTTCTATAAGCTCCCAGCTTCGTCTCTGTTTACTTACCTGCATCTTACACACATGCTCTTTTGTTACTCTAGATGGCCTATCCAGTCTCCTTTCAAAAACCATTCCTCCATGTTTGCTTTGGATTACATTCTCTGTCTCT
The DNA here is from genome assembly GCF_010015895.1 of Lontra canadensis. Taxonomy (NCBI): domain Eukaryota; kingdom Metazoa; phylum Chordata; class Mammalia; order Carnivora; family Mustelidae; genus Lontra; species Lontra canadensis. Next base: position 3,479 of record NW_022631173.1, read on the forward strand.
TCTGGCCTATTCAAGGACTTCACTCTTAATTCTTCTATGTGTTTCCTGTATCATCAATGTTTTCCTCTAGTAGTTCATTATCTCTAATAGAATATAACCATAAAATGATGTTCTTTCTTCCATTTTTCTCTTGATCCCACTTCCCCTTCCAACAGTTGCTCCATTTCTCTAGTCCCCTTGATAACAAAACTTCCCCCAAAGGCTTGTTTATATTTCTTGTCTCTTTTTCTCGCCAGACCTCCTGAGCCCAGGCTAGGCACAGAATTGTTAGTGCTCTTGTCAAAGTACTAGTGAAGTGATCACATAACTAAATTCAGTGGTGATCTTTTCCAGTGTAATGATTTTTAAGTGCATGTATATGTGCAGTTTTATATCTTTAATTGATATCTCCACCTCAGACCTGTTCCCTAAATTCCAGATTGATATATCCAGCTGCTTGTCTTTTTCACTTAAATGCCTAATACACATTGCAAACTTACGTGCCCAAAATGGAAGTCCTCACCTTCAGTCTTTCCCGTTTCAATTGATAGTAACTTCATTCTTCCAGTTGTTCAGTCTAAAATCTTTGGGGTCATTACTGACTCCTTTCTGTCATAACCCATATTCAGTGTGTCAAGAAATGCTTTTGGCACTATCTTCAAAATATATCCAGAATCTAGCTATTTTGTATCACTTCTACTATCACACTGACATAAGCCATTATCACCCTTATCTTCATAAATTCCATTAGCCTTCTGTGTGTTTCTACCCTCCACTGCTAACCCCTTCCCATCTGTTTTCAACATAGCTGACAAAGAAATTCTTTTTTAAATGTGAATCTGATCATGTCACTCCAGTAGTTTCCTGTTTCATTCAGAGTAAAAGTCAAAGACCATAGCTCAACACATTTCCTATCCCTACTGTGACTGTTCTCTCTCTGACTTATCTCTACCAGTGTTCATTTGACTTCTTGTTACATTGGACATCAAGTTACATTGGACTTCTTGTTATTTATTAAGTATCTTGTGGTGTTTTTTTTTTGCCTGAAATATTGTTTTTCTGTATTTTCTCATGATTTGTTTCATCACCCTTTTACATTTTTGCTCAGTTTTCACATTCTCCACCCTGATCATCCAGTTTAAAATTACAAAACTTCCTAACCCCATATTCCTTACCCTCCTTCCCTGATCTGTCTTTAGTCCAAGAATTATCACTTTTTAATATTCAGTGACATAGCTTACTTACCTTATTTATTCCTACTAAAATGTAAAGCTCTATAAGAGAGATCAGGGGATTTAGACTGTTCTGTTTACCACTATATCCTCAGTGTTTGGAATAGTCCTGACACAGAATAGGTGGCTCAATAAATATCTGTAGAATAAATATGTATGCCCTGGATTATAATGTAAAAATAAAAAATGTGTTTCTTAATGCATTTTGCTGTCAAAAAAAAAGTTTGAGGGGCACCTGGGAGGCAGAGTCAGTTAACTGTTCAATTCTTGATCTCAGCTCACGTCTTGATCTCAGGGTTGTGAGTTTGTGCCTCAAGTTGGACTTCACACTGGGTGTGGAGCTTACTTTAAAAAAAAAAAAAAAAGGTTTGAACTATGTTAGTTTTTACTGTCAAGTTAGGAATTTGAAAGGTATGTAGTAATTTTACAGCCAAAAAATTTAGTGAACTTTTATGGCCAAAAAATTTAGTGAACTTTTCTATGGTTTTCAAGATGTAATTCAGGTGTATTCCAGGAGTAGTTTTTTCACCCTAGATGGGTCATTTTAACAAAAAAATTCTCTGGAGTAAGAGTTAAGTTACCTAGATAACACTTAACTAGAGACATCATCCAAGTCACCTTACTGCTCAGGCTCCCAACTCCTCATCTATGAAGTCATTAGGTTGAGGTGCTCCCTATGATCTTTTCTAGGTCTTACCATCTCTGACAACCCACATTGCTATTTTTTGCTAAAATAATCCTGGAATGAAGTGCATATTCGTTTCAAGGGTGTACTTCTTCAATGAAGAAATTAATGACTCTCAACTGTGTTCTTATCTATTGTATCTAATCATGAACTAAAGAATTTGTATTTTCTAATGTTCATATTTATGCTTATTTATGGTATATATAGGAGAAACAAGTTACTTGGTTTTAATAGTGCTGCATTATTCTGTTTAGGAAATTGTTAAAAGTTTCAAAAAACTACAATATTGAAAAGTTTTAAGAACTTTAGGGGAAAAGTAATGTACAACAACAGTCATTTTTTGTTTGTCTTTTATTTTTCTTTTTCAGACCGTCTTAAAATCGCTACATTTGCCAAAAAACAACAGTCTTTATGTCCTTACACCAGATTTGCCACCACCTTCATCATCTAGTCATACTGGGTAAGGTCTTTACTTTTCCTGAGAATCTGAAATTAAGCTTGATTATTAAGTTGCTTTAAGCTGTATATAAATACCAAAATGAAATCAAATCAAACTCTTGTTGAAGCTTTAACTGACCAACAACTATTAACTACATAAACTTTCAAACTATTTGGTTTAGATAGTTTGATTTTAGTGGTGGAATTTTTTTCCAAAGAAAATCTTTGGCAAAACTCCATTATAGGAAAAATAGTCAAAAATGATAGTGTTCTTTTTGATGGGGAAGGACTAGTGTTGGAAGGAAGAGATTGAGAAAATGGAATTCTAGCTTCTCCCATGGCTAAAGAAGGCAAACCTTTGAGGAAAATTCATCAGGCACTGCAGAATACAGCTTGAAAAGCACTGATACAGCATTTTTATTAAGACTTTATCTCTTTTTGGAATAAAGTATCTTGTTCTTTTTTCATTATTCACAGTGAAACTCGGGACATTTATAGAATGGTAAATGATTTTGATATTAAATTATATATGATATTATTGCTAAGTGAAACAAACTGATCTAAAGTACATGATGTTAATGATAGAGTAATAATATTTGTGAGTACAGTATCATTCCAGAGCTATGTTTAAGTTGTTTATAGATTTTTTCTGTTTTTATACACATTTACTTCTTTTTTAATACTACTTGGTGATTTTGTTTAGTAGGGAGACCTGTGTGCCTAAACTTGGGATATTCTCAAACTTTTCCTACTGTATTAAATATCTCTATTATTATATAGTAGTGTTGGGTCCCCCAATAATGGGTCCATGGTCAAAGGAGCAAGACTGATACAAAGCGAAGGTCAAGCAAAGCTTTATTTTGCGCTAAGCATCAAGAATCAAACTGACCATCAAACAGACCAGTGGGGCTGCCCCTTACAGAGAGGGCGACCCCTCCCTGCCTCACAGACTAACTTTTATAGAGCAAAGGCCATGTGGTTGGGCCTGGCCACACACAGGTGGCCAGTGAGATTATAACACACAGAGAAAGCTGCACAGTCATGCTAGGTCACACATAAGTGACCAATTGAATTACAATTTACCCTATAGTAGACATTTGAACTAGCCTATCACCTTGGTCAGAATTGGAGCCCAAAAGGCGGGGTCCACACTCCTTAGTAGCTAGGGAGACAGTATGCACGCTCTACTGATTGGATGTCTCCACCTGACCGGACTCATCCCTGCGTTTGGGCGTTACCTCCACCTGACCTGACCCACTCTTGTATTTGGGCTTTGTTAACTGGGACTGGTTTCCCCATCTTGCTTTGAAGTAAGTTCCCCTGAGGGGTGGGGTGGGGGCAGGGGCAGTTTAAGTTTTACTGCATAAACAACAAAATGGCTGTTCAACCAAGGTGGGGCTGCTCTGGCTAAATAGGCCCTTACAGTAGGAGGAGAAAATTACTGTTTTTCTCTACTATGCTGCTCACAGAGCAGTTTTGGCTACCAAATGTATGGGGTTCTTTCCCCACACACTGGGCAATTCTTCAATAGAAGCTTGATGTTCTACAATTTAAATAAATTCTGATACCAGCTACCTGGAGATAGCATCTAATCCCATAAGTTCAGGGCTCAGTTCCATAAGACTCTTCCCACAATGGACACTATTTCAAGTCGAGGTTGTCTACTGTGCTTCTGAACAACCGGTTATACAGTGGAGGTTCTCATAGCCCCCTTCTTGGATTTGATAATTTGCTAAAATGGCTCACAGAATTCGGAAAAGTGCTCTAGTTACTATTACCAAATTATTACAAAACACATTTTAAAGAAATAAATGAACAGCCAGGTGAACAGGTATATATAGGACAAGATATGGAAGTGTCTTGAGCACAGGAGCTTAAAGTTTGGAGTGCTACCCTCACAGCATGGATGCATTCTTGTTCACCAACTTGGAAGCTCTTTAAAACACTTCCAGAAAAAATAAAAATAAAACACTTCAGCTAGAGTTTTTTTTATAGAGGCTTTATTGCATAGGCAGGATTGACTAAATTATTGGCTATTAATAATTAACTGAACATCCAGCCCCTCCGCCCTCCCTACAAATGTGGAGGCAGGGAGAATGCAGGTAGCTGAAAGTTCCAGCCCTTTAATCACTTGCTTGCTTTCCCTTGCAACCAGTCCTCATCCTGAGGGTTTTTCTCATAGTCATTAACTCATGAGCAAACTCTTGTGTGGCTGAAAGGGGCTTGTTATGAATAACAAAAGACCCCCTTCTCCTTCCATCTGTAATACTCTTATCATTTAGAAAGTTCCAAGGGTTCTAGGGAACTCTTGTGGAGGTTGGGGGAGAAGACCAAATGTATATTTCTTATAGATTATGCCATTACAGGTAGATAGTAGCAAAAAAATTAAATTTGGCTTGTACCAAAGTAGAAATCACTGAACTTAAAAAAAGTTAAATCTAATGTAATTGTATTTGATAGTCTGTTAATAGTTCATTTTGGGTTAAGAATTTAATCACTGTTAAGGTTAGGTTAAGAATCAGTCACTGTTCATTTTCCATATTAAGATCACATATTAATGGGAGATTGAATTTGTACATCATTGCAAACAGCCAAACAGTACTTGTAGTCCTTGTGTTTATAGCAATGTTGATATCAACACTACATGAGATTAAGTTAAACAAGGAGTTATTTGTATGGTTCTGTATTTAGTCAGGACATTATTTTTGTAGTTTAGTTAACAGAGTGTAATCACTGTCACCCAATCTGTAGTCCACATAATTATGAGCAGATAGGAGACATTATTGATTATAATCCATTGCTTTTTAGTCTTATGATTAAATTGATTTATTAAAATGTCTTCTTGGGCTAATGGAATTGTTCTTCATTGCCATGTGGCTGACCTTCCTTTGATTGTCAAATTGCTCAGTTCCTAGGCAAGCAGGGCCCTATAGTGCTTATGAAATGCAGTGTTTTATTGGCAAATGAGTATTTAATACAACACTTAAGTGGTCTTTATGAATCTCTTCCAAAGTTTCTATTTTAATTCCATTTAACCTATGATGTTATGTTAGTTTCAGGTGTACAATATAGTAATTCAATAATTCCATGCATCACCTGGAGCTAATCACAATAGTGCGCTCCTTAAGCCCCATCACCTATTTAAGCCGTCCCCCTACCCACCTCCTTTCTGATAACCATTAGTTTGTTCTCTACAGGTAAGAGTCTGTTTCTTGGTTTTTGACTCTTTCTCTCTTTTTCTCCTTCGCTCATTTGTTTTGTTTCTTAAATTCCACATAGCAGTGAAGTCATATGGCATATGTTTTTCTCTGACTGATTTAGTTTGCTTAGCATTATACTCTTTAGCCTCATCACATTGTTGCAAATAGTGATTTCATTTTGTTTTATGGCTGAATAATATTCCATTGTATATATATACTGCATCTTCTTTATTCATCATCAGTGGACGCTTTGGCTGTTTCCATATCTTGGCCATTGTAAATAATGCTGCTATAAATATATGGGTGCATATATCCTTTTGAATTTGTGTTTTTGTATTCTTTGGGTAAATACCCGGTAGTGCAATTGCTGGATTGTAGAGTAATTCTATTTTTAATGTTTTGAGGAATGTCCATACTGTTTTCAGAGTGGCTGTACCAGTTTGCATTCCCACCAACAGTGCAGGAGGGTTCTTTGTTCTCCACATCCCTGTTAACACTTGTCTCTCGTGTTTTTTGATTTTAGGCATTCTGACAAGTGTGACGTGATAGTATATGGTGATTAGATTTGCTCTTCCCTGATGTTGAGCATCTTTTCATGTGTTTGCTGGCCATCTGTATATCTTCTTTGGAGAAATGTCTGGTGTTTGGGTGTTGAGTTGTACAAATTCTTTATATTTAGGATACTAAGCCTTCATTGGATAATGTCATTTGCAAATATTTCCTCCCATTCTGAAAGTTTGCCTTTTGGTTTTATTGATTGTTTCCTTCACTCTGCAGAAACTTTTCATATTGATGCAATCCCAATAGTTTATTTTAATTTTTGATTCTCTTGCCTCAGGACACATACCTAGAAAAAAGTTGCAACGGCTAATGTCAGAGAAGTTATTGCCTGTATTATCTTCTAGGATCTTTATGGTTTCGGGTCTCACATTTAGGTATTTCATCCATTTTGAATTTATTTTTCTGTATGATGTAGAAAAGTGGTTCAGTTTCTTTTGCATGTTGCCATCCAGTTTTCCCATCAATATTTTTGAAGAGACTGTCTTTCCCATTGGATATTCTTTCCTGCTTTGCCATAGATTAATTGACCATGTAGGTGTTATTTATTTCTGGGTTTTCTGTTCTGTTCCATTGATCTGTGTCTTTTTTTTCCCAGTAACATACTCTTTTGATTACTACAGCATTGTAAAATAATTTGAATTCTGGAATTGTGATGTCCCTAGATTTGTTTTTCCTTTTCAAGGTTGCTATGGCTGTTTAGGCCCTTTGTGGTTCCATATAAATTTTAGAATTGTTTGTTCCAATTCTGTGAAAAATGCTTGTGGTATTCTGATAGGGATTACATTAAATGTGTAGATTGCTTTGGTTAGTATAGACATTTTATTTATTTATTTTTTAAGATTTTATTTATTTATTTATTTGACACAGAGAGAAGAAGAGACCAGCGAGAGAGGGAATACAAGCAGGGGGAATTGGAGAGGGACAAGCAGATTCCCTGCTGAGCAGGGAGCCTGATGTGGGGCTGTATTTATTTTTGTTGTCTGATTGCTGTGGCTAAGACTTTGAGCACTATGTTGAATAGAAGTGGTGAGAGTGGGCATCCTTGTCTTTTTTCTGACTTTAGGGGAAAGGCTCTCAGTTTTTCCCCATTGAGGATGATGTTAGCTGTGGTTTTGTTCTATATGGCCTTTTGTATGTTCTCTCTAAACCTACTTTTTGAGGTTTTTTTTTTTTTTAAGATTTTATTTATCCACTTGACAGGCAGAGATCACAAGTAGGAAGAGAGGCAGGCAGAGAGAAAAAAGAGGAAGCAGGCTCCCTGCGGAGCAGAGAGCCTAATGTGAGGCTCGATCCCTGGACCCTGGGATCATGACCTGAGCCGAAGGCAGAGGCCTTAACCCCTTGAGCCACACAGGTGCCCCTGAGGGTTTTTATCATGAATGAATGTTGTACTTTGTCCAGTGCTTTTTCTGCATTCATTGAAATGATCATATGGTTCTTATCCTTGAAATGATCATATGGTTCTTATGATATGGTGTATCATGTTGATTAATTTGCAAATTTTGAACCATCCTTGCAGCCCAAGAATGAATCCTACTTGATTGTGGTAAATGACATTTGTAATGTATTGTTGGATTTGGTCTGCTAGTATCCTTTTGAGGATTTTTGTATCTATGTTCATCAAAGATATTGGCCAGTAGTTCTCTCTCTCTCTCTCTCTTTCTCTTTTTTGGTGTGGTATTTTTATCTGGTTTTGTTATCAGGGTAATGCTGGTGGCCTTATATAATGAGTTTAGAAATTTTCCTTCCATTTCTGTTTTTTTGGAGTAGTTTGAGAATAGGTTATTAGCACTTCTTCAAATGTTTGGTAGAATTTGCCTTTGAAGCTGTCTGTTCCTAGACTTTTGTTTGTTGTGAGTTTTTTGATTACTGTTTCAATTTCATTACTGGTAATCAGTCTGCTCAAATTTTCTATTTCTTTTGTTTAAGTTTTGGTAGGTTATTTGTTTTTAGGAATTTATCCATTTCTTCTGGGTTATCCAATTTGTGAGCATATAGTTTTCATAATATTCTCTTATAATCGTTTATATTTCTGTAGTCTTCATTATTTCTCCTCTTTCACTTGTGATTTAATTTATTTGGGTCCTTTTTTTCCTTGATGAGTCTGGCTAGAGGCCTATCAGTTTTACTGATTTTTTCCAAAGAACCAGCTCCTGGTTTCATCGATCTTTTCTGTTCTTTTTTAAGTTTCTATATCATTTATTTGTCCTAATCTTTATTATTTCCTTCATTTTGCTGTCATTAGGTTTTGTTTTTTGCTCTTTTTCTAGGTCCTTTAGGTCTAAGGTTGAGTCATTTATTGGAGATTTTTCTTGCTTCCTGAGGTAGGTCCGTATTGCTGTGAACTTCCTCTTAGAACCATTTTTGCTGTATCCCAAAGATTTTGAACCATTGTGTTTTCATTTTCATTTGTTGCCATGTACTTTTTTTTTATTTCTTCTTACTTCTTTGTTGACCCATTCATTGTTTAGTAGCATGTTATTTAACCCCTCCATGTATTTGTGGTCTTTCCATATTTTTTCTTGTGGTTGATTTCTAGTTTCATAGTCTTGTGGTCAGAAAAGATGCACGGTATGACTTCTTTTTAAATTTGATGTAGCCTGTTTTGTTTTGCCTAATATGTGATTTATGCTGGAGAGTGTTCCATGTACACTTGAAAAGAATGTGTAGTCTGCTGTTTTAGGATGAAATGGTCTGAATATATCTGTTAAATCCCTCTGGTCCAGTGTGTCATTCAAAGCCATTGTTTCCTTCTGTCCATTGATGTAAGTGGGGTGTTAAAGTCTCCTACTATTATTGTATTTTTATTGATTAATTCCTTTATGTTTGTTATTGTTTGATGCATTGGGTGCTCCCATATTGGGTACATAAATATTTGTATTTGTTATATCTTCTTGTTTGATTGTCCCCTTTATTATTATATAGTGTCCTCCTTTATCTATTGTTACAGTCTTTGTTTTAAAGGCTACATTGTTTGATATAAGTATTGCTATTGTGGCTTTCTTTTGACATCGACTTTCATGATAAATGTTTTTCCATCCCCTCACCTTCAGTGTTTGTTTGGGCATCTTTAGGTCTAAAATGAGTCTCTTCCAGGCATCCTATAAATGGGTCACTTTTTTTTAATCCATTCCATCACCCTTTATCTTTTTTTTTTTTTAAGATTTTATTTATTTATGTGACAGAGAGAGAGAGATCACAAGTAGGCAGAGAGGCAGTCAGAGAGAGGGGGAAAAGCAGGCTCCCTGTTGAGCAGAGAGCCTGATGCGGGGCTCCATCCCAGGACCCTGAGATCATGACCTGAGCCGAAGGCAGAGGCTTAACCCACTGAGCCACCCAGGCGCCCCACCCTTTATCTTTTGATTGGAGCATTTACTCCATTTATATGTTGTCATTTTGTTACTTGTTTTGTGGGTGTTTCTGAAGATTTTCTCTGATCCTTTCTTGTCTTTCTTTCATGGTTTTCTTTAGTGATATATTTTGATTTCTTTCTCTTTATTATTTGCATATATATATTAGTACTTTTTGATTTGTGGTTACCATAAGCTTTATATACAACATCTTCTTCATACAGCAATCTATATTAAGTTGATCATCATTTAAGTTTGAACCCATTTTTTTACTCCTTCCCACATTTGAGGTATATGGTGTTATATATTACATTCTATTATATTATGAGTTCCATTGACTGGCTTTTTACAGAAATATTAATTTTTACTACTCTTCTGTTTCCTGCTGTTATACTTTCACTTTAGGTCTCTCCTTTCCACTCAAAGAGCCCCTTCTAATATTTCTTGCAGGCTGGCTTAGTGGTCTTGAACTCCTTTCATTTTAGTTTGTGTGGGAAACTCTTTATATCTCCCATTTGATGAGTATAGTATTCTTGGCTGCAGATTTTTTCCATTCAGCACTTTCAAATATATTATGCCACTCTCTTCTGGTTTAGAAAGTTTCAGCTGAAAAATCCCCTGTTGGCCTTATGGGTTTCCCATGTACGTTATTGTCTTCTTTTTCTTGCTGCTTTTAAAAACTTTCTTCATTACAGTATTTTGCCATCCTTTAATTATGTGTTGGTGTGAATCTGCTTTTATTGACTTTAATGGGAGTTTTCTGTGCCTCTCCTGTTTCTTTCCCCAGATAAGGGATGTTTTCAGGTCTTTTTAAAAAATTTATTTATTTATTTATTTATTTGAGAGAAAGATAGCAAGAGAGAGATTATGAGCAGGGGCAGAGGGAGAAAGAAAGGGAGTAGCAGGCCCCCCACTGAACAGGGAGCCCGACATAGAGCTCAATCCCTGGACCCTGGGATTATGACTTGAAGGCAGACGTGTAACTGACTGAGCCACCCAAGCACCTCTGTTTTCAGCTATCATTTCTTCAAATAATTTCTCTGCCCCCTTTTCTCTCTTCTTCTTCTGGGATTCCTGTATATGAATGTTATTACCTTTGATTTAGTCACTGAGTTCTCCAAGTCTTTTCTTGTTTTGTGTAATTCTTTTTTCTCTCTTTTGTTTGGTTTGATTGCTTTTTACTACTTTTGTCTTCTAGGTCATTAATTTGTTCCTCTGCTTCTCCCAGAAGCTGTTCATTGCTATTCATTCCATGAAGTAGGTTTCTCATTTTGTTTATTGATCACTTTATCTCTGTTATGTTATTACTTATCTCTGTGTTAAAGATCTCATTCATGTCCTCTGTCTTTTCTGAAGTCCAGAGTGAATCCTTATGATCACTACCTTATATTCTCTACCAGGCATGTTACTTTTATCTGTTTCACCTAGATCTCTGGCTCTGGCCTTGTCCTGTTCTTTAATTTGGGATAAATATTTCTGTCGTCTCATTTTGTCTAAGTCTCTGTGCCTGTTCTTGTGTGTTAGGAGTCATCAGTATCTGCTCTTCTTGAGGGTAATGGCTTTATTAAGAAGCCCTCTAATGCCATGCAGTATTGTCTCTCCTGTTCTCCAGGGCCTGGCACTTGCAGAAGTGTCTCCATTGTGTGCTGGCTGTGCTCTGTTGTTTTGTCCTGCCTGCTTTATCTTCAGGTCAGTTGTCTGTAGAGGCTCTCTTTGCCTGTTGTGGGCAGTGTTTGATCCTTGGCCTGAATGTAGCACTTCTAAATGAGGTGTGCTCTGGTATATTTGTGAAATGAGACCTGTCACCACCACCATGGAACTGAGGCTCCACAAAACTCCCATGTTTGGAGACACGGTGTGAGCACAGGTTTGGGCTGTCTTCTGGAGCTGGAGACTGCCACAGTGGACTGATGCAAGCATGATTGGGAAGGGTGATTATTCTGGAGCATGGGGGTGGTGTGTGGCTTGGTGTAATCAAGTTAGGTAGCAGGTGTCCATGCTGTCCTTGTTCCTACAGGTGGCCCTGTGGTCATGCTGAGGGGCAGGTAGTGAAATGGTGCTGGCCAGTTCCTTTGTTCTGGAGTCGCCTTTCCATGAATGCTCCTTCTCTGGGATGTTCTCCAAAATGAGCAAACAGCCTACCCACTGTGTCCCCCAGGAGCTCTTCAGATCACTGTTTCTACTCTTTGCCCTTGGGTTGTTTGCCTGCCGTCTTTCCAAGAGTAGCTTAATGCCCTCTGGGTTCTATTCCAGCCAAGTCTGCGGACCCTTAAAACTCCAGGCTTTAGGTCCACTTGTTGCAAGAAATCATGAAATTCGGCTATTCTTGCTTTCCCAGCCATCTGCTATGGGGATTGATTTTCCTCTTTTGCTCTCCTGTGTGCTAGTCACCCTCTTCCAGGGCCCAGGCTTCCTCCTCACTGTGGTGGCCATAGTCTGTTTTTCTCCCAAACTGTATCTCCACACTTCCTACCTTCTTTCATGTAACCTCTTCTCTACCTTTAGTTGTAGAGTTTGTACTCCCAGTCTTCAGATGAATTTCTGGGGTTAGAATGATTTGATAATTATCTAATTGTATTCCTGGGAAAAGGCAAGCCTAAGGTCCTTCTACTCTGCCATGATCTTCCAACCTGGCTTAATGGATTTTTGCCAAGTTATAATGATGCTGTTTCCTTTGTTGGAACAGTAGGACAAATAAAATTCAAAGCTAAACAGAAGTCATAAAAGCACAGAGTATCTGGGGAGTAGGAGGAGGGACATGTAGAAGCTCCTATTAATGAAAAAATCATGTTAATGCACATTTTATTAAAATCTAACTAAAATCCAAGTTGTTTTTATTTTAGTGTGTTAATCTAATATATCTTTCCATAAAACTAGAGAGTATTTTCCCTTTTTTTTTGGTGATGTATATTTGATTTGATTTCATGGGATATAATTGAAAAAATCCATGCAGAACCTTAAATTAATTACTATAATTATTTTGAACTTGTGATATGTTTTTAAATTGTTTACTGACAAACCATTTTATTCTCAAGGTTTGGTGAGAACTGTAGATCTAGAGAACACTACAGTTTAAACCATGTCCTATAAGATTTTTTTTTTTCATCTTACTGCCACTAGGGGGTGCCTGGTAATTGAATCTGTTTTTATATTTACAATTTCTGAAAAAAGAAAACACTAGAAAGAAATTTATGATATGTATGTCTATAATTATGCTTAGAATTATTTTATTTTTTACTTTTAGAATTATTTTAACATAAATTATATTTTTCAGAAAACAGAATATCAAGCTAAGAATATAAGAGCAATCTCTTATTCATAACCTATGTAATAGTTGAAAATTATCTAAAAACACTTCTTAATCAGATTTCACTAATTAATAGAAAAGCAAAACAGTATCCCGATGGCAACACTTCAGACTATACTATAAGTCAAAGTAAAATTAGCAAAGAGAAAAAAAACCTGTTAATTATACACATTTCATATTATAAGATTTAGTCCACCAAGGATTTAATTATTACATACTGGATAAAAATAAGCTCCGTCCTCAAGTAGCTTATAAAGTATTAGGCTTTTTCTTAATTTGTCTCTTTACAGGAATTTTGCTTGGATACCACTCACTCTTAATGTTCTGTCTGCCACTCAGGTTGATTCATTCAGTAAGCGCCTCTTTTCATCTGCTCTAAAGGTTGGCGTTCCTAAGAGTTCTGTTCTCAGCAGTCTCTGCTACTGTAATTTCTCCCTGTAACTACTCTGATATCTACTTAGTCCTTCATTTTCCAAATATGTATAGATGACACATAGTCTGTTTAATCAACCCATATGTCCTAGTTGCCAGTGGAGCTTTTCACTGGTGTGTATCCACATGTAATTCAAAGTCATATGTCTAGAAGTGAGAAAAGAAAAATAACCTGCATACTTCTAGAAAGAAAAAAAATGGGAAAACTTAGTCAATACATCAGTAAGCAGTAATATGATAAAGGAGCACAGGAAAACAGAGTAGAGAGCAGAAAATATGACAGCAAAAAAAAAATCATGTATATTTAAATCTCAGTAAAGTATTAAACTCCTTTTAAAAGCTCTCAAATAGGGTTTTAAAAATAGTCCACTGTATGTTGTTCACCAGAGAATCACCTATTTTTTTAAAAGATCTTTCATTTATTTATTTGAGAGAGAGACAGTGAGAGAGAGTATGAGAGGGGAGAAGGTCAGAGGGAGAAGCAGACTGGGAGCCCAATGCGGGACTTGATCCTGGGACTCTGGGATCACGACCTGAGCCAAAGGCAGTTGCTTAACCAATTGAGCCACCCAGGCACCCCAGAGAATCATCTTTTGGAGAAATGGCATAGAAAAGGGAAAATAAAGGGACAGAAAATTATATTCTAGCTAAATATTAGTTAAAAGAATATATAGCAATATTAGTATCACATAAAGTTGAATTTAAGGCAAATAGTAATGAGGGCCATTTACCAAGAAGATAGGTCAGTCGTGAACTTACGTGTACAAATCAGCAAAATTGGTAGAATTACAGGAAGAAATAGAGCAGCCACAATCAAATACAAACATATTTCAGAAACTAATAAATTAAGCAACATATTTTTGCAGACTATAGAAGATTTGAATAGCCAAGTCAAATACAAATGGAATACATATGAAAATTGGCCATTACTAGAACACAACACCAGTATCAAAGAATCACTATCATACTGACCTCATTCTCTGACCATTATGCAATTAAATTAGAGGTGAAGTAATAATAAAAGATATCTCTGAGATTCTCCATATATTTAGATTACTTCAAATGATTTATTTCAAAATTATGGGTCAAAATGAAATAATAATAAAAATAAATAATATAATAATATAAATAATATAAATAATAAATAATAATAATAAATAAATAAATAAATAAAATTGAAATTAAAATTAAAAAAATAATAAAAAACACTAGATATTAAGAAGTGAACACAATGAGAGTTCTAGATACTAAAACTTAGAATACAGGAAAAAGTGGTACCTAGAGGCAAATGTGTAATCTTAAGTCCACTAATTAGAAGACAAGAAAGATAGAAAACAATTGAATTGTTCAATTTAAGAAAATAGAGAAATAACAACAGAGTAAGTCAGAAGAAAATAGAAGGAAAGAAAGATTAAGTAGCAGAAATTACTGATAGAAGGTAATCTACAGCAAATTAACTTTTTGCTTAGAAAGCCAAGCCAGGAAAAAATAAGAGTAAGTACAAATAAAAATTCAGGTATGAAAAAGGGGATTTAGTCATAGATTCAGAAGAGATTTCTTAATTAATAAAGTAGCTATTAAATTAATACTAAACATAAAAGAAATTAATAAATTGTTTTAAACAAAAATAAATACATATAAATAATAATAAAAATATGTATCTTTATATAAGAAAATCCTGAAATTTAAAGAAATGGAGAGTTTTATATAAAATTAAAAGTACTAAAATTAGTACAAGAAGGAAACAGATAACCTGAAAAAAAATGGTAAGCATTAAAGAAACTGAATTAACAGTCAAAAATTTGATATGCCACTCCTTCCCACTCTCTCTACCCCAGAGGATTTCCATGATGAAATCTTACCAAATTTTCATGAGAGTATCCCAATCTTAAATTCTTCCCAGAGGTCTTGCTACTTATCTTATGTTATAATGCTCATTAGAATCTTGATACCAAAACCAAAAAAAGATAATGTAAGAAAAAATTACCTCAACTTGTAACCAGAGATAGTAAAAATGAGTGGGTAAACTTTTCTTTGCCCACTCTCAGCTTTACCATTTAATCATCTCTTTTTCCTCTGTCCCTAATCCATACCTTCAAATGGCATCTCTCTCCAAATTCAAATGGTATTATAAGATTTAAAGGAAACAATAGCCCTCTTTTGAAAAATATAACTTGATTATATTTCTTCCCTGCTCAAACCCCTCTACTAGCTTTTCATCACAATTAGGATAAAAATCCAAGTTCCTTGCTATGACCCATGAAGAATTTACATAATCTTGTTCCTGACCTTCTCCCTCATTTCATCTTTTATCACTCTCCTTCTGGCTCATAGCTTGCCAGCCACACTGGCCTACTTGCTCTTCTTTATTTTTTTTTTTAATTTAATTTAATTTATTTATTTGTCAGAGAGAGAGAGAGAGAGAGAGAGAGCGAGCGCACAAGCAGGGGGAGCGGCAGGCAGAGCAGGCAGAGGGAGAAGTAGGCTCCCGCTGAGCAAGGAGCCCCACACTGGACTCAGGCCCAGGACCCTGGGATCGTGACCTGAGCCGAAGGCAGTGGCTTAACTGACTGACCCAGCCAGGTGTCCCACCTCTTCTTTAAACATTCTAAATGTGCTTCCACTTCAGGGCATTTGCCTATTCCCCTGCCTGGAATGATCTTCCATCAATAATCAATTTAGTTTATTTCTTTACTTTAGTCAGTCCTCTGCTCAAATGTCACATCCTCAGAGAGGACTTTTATGAGGGTGTTTTTGAGCTCTGGTCATGAAGTCAAACATATGGTCTGCTTATGTGGCCTCTGAGTTGTGAAGTTTCCGTTAACTATGGCTTTGAATTAATTGCTATTGTACAAGCAGGGGTAAAACCAGGGTGCTAATTGGGAATCTTGTGATAGTTGAGTAAACCACTGGTGTTAATATATATGGCTTTTTTTTTTTTTTTTTTTTTGGCCCTTGGAAAACCATTGGTAGGAAAGCAGATAACAGTAGTCTTGAATTAAGCAAGAGGAGGGTGTTATATTTTCCACTGGGTGCTGTGGGGAGTAATTGAGGAGTAATGAGTCAAGGTATTTGAGTTGTAGCCCCAGCTCTGCCACAGAATCATTGTATGACTGTAGATAGACAGGTCACTCTTCTGCTCTTGGCCTCAGATACTACCAGAAAATAAAGAGAGTCTTCTAGATTCTTAGGCATCTGTGGTGCCACTCATTTTTCCTTTTCTCTAGGGTTCTAGTCAGTGGATTATACATATAAAAATTAGTATTTAAATTAAAAAACAAAACTGCTTTAATAGCCAGATGAGCACACAATAGAACATGTGGTTGGTTGGTTGGCTTATTTATTTATTTATTTATTTTTATCGTACATCATTAGTTTTTTATGTAGTGTTCAATGATTCGTTAGTTGCGTATAATAACCAGTGCCCATCACATTACATGCCCTCCTTTAATGCCCATCACCCAGTTACTATATCCCCTCACCCACCTCCCCTTCTCTAACCCTCAGTTTGTTTCCCAGAGTCAAAAGTCTATCATGGTTTGCCTCCCTCTCTGATTTCTTCCCGTTCAGTTTTCCCCCTCTTCTTCTATGATCCTCTGCACTATTTATGTTCCACATATGAGTGAAACTGTATATGATAATTGTCTTTCTCTAATTGACTTATTTCACTTAATATAATACCTTCCAGTTCCATCCATGTCAATCTAATGGTAGGTAAATGGTAGGTATTCATTTTCTGATGGCTGAATAATATTCTATTGTATGTACAAACCACATCTTCTTTGTCCATTCATCTGTTGAAGGACATGTTGGCTCCTTCCACAGTTTGGCTATTGTGGACATTGCTGCTGTGAACCACTTTGGGGTACAGGTGCCCCTTCTTTCCACTACATCTGTATATTTGGGGTAAATACCCAGTACTGTAGATGCTGGGTTATAGGGTAACATCTTGAGAAACCTCCATACCATTTTCCAGAGTGGCTGTACCAACTTGCATTCTCACCAACAGTGTAAGAGGGTTCCCCTTTCTCTGCATCCTTGCCAACATTTGTTATTCCCTGTCTTGTTCATTTTAGCCATTCTAACTGGTATAAGGTGGTATCTCATTGTGATTTCGATTTGTATTACCCTGATGATAAGTGATGTGGGGCATTTTTTTCATGTGTCTGTTGGCCATTTGTATGTCTTTGGAGAAGTGTCTGTTCATGTCTTCTGCACATTTCTTGACTGGATTTTTTGTTTTTTGGGTATTGAGTTTGAGAAGTTCTTTATAGATCTTGGATACCTGCCCTTTATCTGTACTGTCATTTGCAGATACCTTCTCCCATTCCGTAGATTGCCTTTTAGTTGACTATTTCCTTTGCCATGCACAAGGCTTTTATCCTAATAAAGTCCCAATAGATCACTTTTGCTTTTGTTCCCCTTGCCTTTATGATGTGTCTTGCAAGAAGTTGCTGTGGCTAAAGTCAAAGAAGTTACTGCCTGTGTTTTCCTCTAGGATTTTGATGGATTCCTATCTCACATTTAGGTCTTTGATCCATTTTGAGTATGGTTTAAGAAAATGGTGAAGTTTCATTCTTCTGCATGTGGCTCTCCCAATTTTCCCAGCACCATTTATTTGAGAGACTTTTTCCCATTAGATAATCTTTCCTGCTTTGTTGAAGATTAGTTGACCATAGAGTTGAGGATCCATTTCTGAGGTCTCTATTCTGTTCCATTGATCTGTGTGTTCGTTTTTGTTTGTTTGTTTTTAAAGATTTTATTTATTTATTTGACAGAGATGCAGCAAGAGAGGGAACACGGCAGGGGGAGTGGGAGAAGGAGAAGCAGGCTTCCTGCCGAGCAGAGAGCCTGATACGGGACTCAGTCCCAGGACTCTGGGATCATGATCTGAGCTGAAGGCAGACGCTTAACGACTGAACCACCCAGGCACCCCATGTGTCTGTTTTTATGCCAGTATCATGTGTCTGGCGGTTTGCAGCTTCGTAATATATCTTGAAGTTAGGTATTGTGATGCCCCCAGCTTTGCTTTTCTTCTTCAATCTCCTGGCAACTTTAGGTCTTTTCTGGTTCCATACAAATTTTAGGATTGTTTGTTCCTGCTGTGTGAAAAATGCTGATGGTATCTTGATAGAGATTGCATTGAATATGTAGATTGCTCTGGACAGTATAGACATTTTCACAATGCTTATTCTTCTAATCCATGAGCGTGGAATGTTTTTCCCTCTCTTTGTGTCTTCCTCAATTTCTTTCTTAAGTGTTCTGTAGTTTCTAGAGTACAGATCCTTTACATCTTTGGTTAGGTTTAGCCCTAGGTATCTTATGGTTTTTGGTGCAGTTGTAAATGGGATTAATTCCTTGATTTCTCTTTCTTTAGTCACATTGTTAGTGTATAGAAATGCAATTGATTTCTGTACATTGATTTTGCATCCTGAATGTTGCTGAATTGCTGTATGAGTACTAGCAATTTGAGGGTGGAGTCTTTTGGGTTTTCCACATAAAGTATCATGTCACCTGTGAAGAGTGAGAGTTTGACTTCTTCTTTGCCAATTTGAATACTTTTTATTTCTTTTTGTTGTTTGACTGTTGAGGCTGGGACTTCTAGTGCTATGTTGAACAATAATGGTGAGAATGGGCATCCCTGTCCTGTTCCTGACCTTAAGGGAAAAGCTCTCAGTTTTTTCCCATTGAGTTCACTGTGGGCTTTTCACTAGAAGGCTTTTGTGATATTGTGGTATGTTCTCTCTATCCCTGCACTTTGAAGAGTTTAAATCAAGAAAGGATACTGTATTTTGTCAGATTTTTTTTTCTTTTTTTGGGGGGGGATCAAGAGAGGATCATATATGGTTCTTGTGTTTTCTTTATTAATGTGATCTATCATGTTGATTGGTTTGTGAATGTTGAATCACCCTTCTATCCCAAGAATAAATCTCACCTGGTCATGGTGAGTAATCCTTTTAATATACTGTTGGAACCTATTGATCTGGCATCCATGTTCATCAGGGATATTGGTACATAGTTCTCCTTTTAATGATGTCTTTATCTGGTTTTGGGATTAAGGTAATGCTGGCCTTATAGAATGAGTTTGGAAGTTTTCTTTCCCTTTCTATTTTTTGAAACCGCTTTGTGGTAGAATAGGTATTATTGCTTCTTTAAATGTTTGATAGAATTCCCCCTGGAAGCCATCCAGCCTTGGACTCTTATTTTTTGGGAGTTTTTTGATTACTGCTTCAATTTTCTTATTGGTTATGGGTCTGTTCAGATTTCCTATTTCTTCCTGTTTCACTTTCAGTAGTTTATAAGTTTCCAGGAATGCATCCATTTCTTCCAGATTGCCCAATTTGTTGGCGTATAGATGCTTGGAATATGTTTTTATAATCGTATTTCGTTAGTGTTCATTATGATCTCTCCCCCTTCATTCATGATTTTATTAATTTGGGTCCTTTCTCTTTGTTAAGTCTGGCTAAAAGTTTATTGATCTTATTAATTCTTTCAAAGAACCAGCTTCTAGTTTTACTGATGTGTTCTACTATTCTACTCGTTTCTATTGCATTGAAATGAAATTCCCCTGCTTGGTTTAGGCTTTATTTGCTGTTCTTTCTCCAGATCCTTTAGATGTAAAGTTAGCTCGTGTATTTGGGATTTTTTCTAATATTTTGAGAGAGGCTTGTACTGCAGTGTACTTCCTCTTAGGACCGCCTTTGCTGTATCCCAGAGGTGTTGAACTAATGTATTTTCATTCTCATTAGTTTTCATGAGTTTTTTAAATTCTTTAATTTCCTGGGTGACACATTCATTCTTTAGCAGGATGCTCTTTAACCTCCAAGTGTTTGAGTTCCTTCCAAATTTCCTCTTGTGATTGAGTTCAAGTTTCAAAGCACTGTGGTCTGAAAATATGCAGGGAATAATCTCAGTCTTTTGGTATTGGTTGAGACCTGATTTGTGACCCAGTATTTGATCTATTCTGGAAAAAGTTCCATGTGCACTTCAGAAGAATGAGTATTCTGTTGTTTTAGGATAGAATGTTCAGATAAAACTGTGAAGTCCATCTGGTCCAATGTGTTATTCAGAGCCCTTGTTTTTTGTTGATCTTCTGCTTAGATGATCCGTTCATTTCAGTGAGTGGGTGTTGAAGTCCCCTACTCTTAATGTATTATTATCAATGTGTTTCTTTACTTTGGTTATTAACTGGTCTATGTAATTGGCTGCTCCCATGTTGGGGACATAAATTTTTACAGTTGTTAAATCTTCTTACTGGATAGACCCTTTAAATATGATATAGTGTCCTTCTACATCTCTTCCTATAGTCTTGGCTTAAAATCTAGTGTATCTATCTAATATGAGGATTGCTACTCCAGCTTTCTTTTGAGGTCCATTAGCATGGTAAATGGTTCTCCACTCCTTCAGTTTCAGTGTGGAGGTGTCTTTAGGTCTAAAATGAATCCCCTGTAGACAGTATATGGATAGGCCTTGCTTTTTTATCTGCTCTGATGCCCTGTGTCTTTTGATTGTAGCGTTTAGCCCATTTACATTCAGAGTAACTATTGAAAGATATGGATTTAATGCCATTGTATTGCCTGTAAAGTCCCTGTTTCTGTAGATTGTCTCTGCTTCTTTCTGGTCTGTGTTACTCTTGGGGTCTGTCTCTGCTCACAGGATCCCCTGTAATATTTCTTGCAGGGCTGCCTTGGTAGTCCCATATTCTTTCAGTTTCTGTCTGTCCTGGAAGCTCTTACCTCTCCTTCCATTCCAAATGACAACCTTGCTGGATAAAAAATTCTTAGCGGCATGTTCTTCTCATTTAGTACCCCAAATATATCATGCCATTCCTTTCTGACCTGCCAGGTTTCTGTGGATAGGTGTGTTAGTCTGATGTTCCTCCTCCTGTACCTAAGGAATCTCTAGTCTCGAGCTGCTCTTAGGATAGCCTCTTTTACCATAAAATTTCCTGGATTCATTACTATATGTCAGGTGTTGATCTGTTTTTATTAGTTTTAGGAGGGGTCCTCTCTGCCTCTCAGAAATGAATGCTTGTTTCCTTCCCCCAATTAGGGAATGATTTGCTGAAATATATCTTCTTTCCCCCTCTCTCTCTCTCTCCTCCCCTTTAGGCACACCAATAATTCTGACATTTGTTTGTTTCAAAGCATCATTAAGTTCTTGAAGCCTTTCTTCATAGCCTCTGAGTTGTCTTTCTGTCTTTTCCTCTACTTCCTTCCCATCAGCCTTTCTTCTAGATCACTTACTCTCTCTTTTGCCTCATTCACCCTAACTGTTAAAGCATCCAATGTAGACTACATCTCAGTTATAGCATTTTTAAGTTTGGCCTGATTAGCTCTGATTTCTGCACTTAAAGATTCTCTACTGTCTTTTATGCTTTTTCAAACCCAGCTGTTAACTTAGTTATTGCTATCCTGAATTCCATCTCTGACATCTTACTTATATCCATATCAATTAGTTCTGTGGCAGAGAATATTAACTCTGGTTATTTCTTTTGTGGTGAATTCCTCCCTCTAGTCATTTTGCCCAGAGAAGAATGGGTGAGTGAGTGAGCAGAGTCCAAAATATCAATCCCTACCCAGGGAATGTATACCCTAGACAAATCTGAGGCAGTTGGAAACCAAAACAGAAAAGCAAACAAAAATCAAAACAGAACAAACAAGAAAAAAGAGGGGGAAAAAGGTAGGTTGTAGGGGAGAGACTAAAATCTCACAGAGTGGACAAAGCAGGGTGATCCACTTTTTCCTGAGTAAAATTTGGTCTGTGTGTTAGAAGACCCTCCCCAAATTGCAAAGATAGCAAAACTTATCTATATACAAAAATAAAATTGGATAGAGTGAAAAAAGGCCTAAAATGAAGCACATATCTGTTAAATGTAGATTTAAAAAATAAGTAACTTAAAAACATAAGTTGGTAAAGTAAGAAACTAGTTGAAAGAGGAAAAAGTTAAAATAAAGAAATGGAAAATTTTAGAGTGAAAGAAACTGAATTGTGAGAAAAAAACCCTCAAGTTCAATATATTATTTCCCCTGATGATGGATTTTTACAGTCTTGTGGGATCAGTAACCTAGTTTGCACCTATTCTTCCAGATTGTCTTCTTGGGGGAGGGGCCTGCTGTGCTGCTTCTCAGGTGTCTTTGCCTGGGTGGAGTTGCACTGCCCCTTGCCAGGGGGCTGGGCTCAGTGTAAGCTGGTTTTCTGTGTGGCTTTTGTTCCCTGGAGGTTTTCTGCTCTTCTTTATAGAGGATCAGAATAAAAATGGCTGTGCTTGAATCTCTGGCCCAGAGCCAAAAGATCGAGGTCCCCCCTCTTCAGTAAGGAGCAGTCTTCACCTTTGCATGTGCCAAATTCTACAGACTCTTGTGGTGCATGCCCACTATAATCCTCCCAAGGAGAGTCTGAGGGACTCGTGCATGTCACTGCCCTTTGTATGACTTGGGACTGAGTGTGGTTGTGGGCTTGTGCACCGTACCTTACTCTGCTGCTCCCAGGCCATGGCTGAGGGTGACCCTGCTGTCCTTTCCGGGGCCACTGCCACCCTGAGAGCTGTGACCCAGTTGTGGGTGCAGCTGTTTCGTCCCTCCCAGGAGATGGTAAACAGCCCACATATTTCAGTCATTTTCATGTGTTTAGGCAGAGAGCAGTCACCCAACTGGCTTGCCATTTTGGGCAACACGAGCTGAGAGTCCCCTCCTGGTCTTGCTGACTGTACCCAGTTTCCTCTCTCCATTGCTTGGGCACTCTACTGGTTCAAGCACCCTCCTTTGTTCTGTGTCTCCTGGAATCCTGAGACCACAGTGACCCACCTAGAATTCTACCCTTTGCATCCGCTGAGCACCTATCACAAAGTGAACATGTGGTTTATACTTGAATGCTAAGTGGAGTCTTTTACCTTTCACTCTAGATCTAAATCTTAGGAACTATGTACTTAGGTAGCCTGTAGAAAGAGTTAAGACTGGGTCTTTAGAGCCTGATATCCTGGTGCAATAGGCCTGTCTCACCAACTCACTTACAGTAGGATTAATAGCTTAGAGAGCTCATAGCAAACTTTGTTTGGGTCTATCTACCACAGAGGGTAAGAAGTAGGAGGGAATTCAGTGCACTAGGGCATAAGTAAAAGAGAAGCTGCTGGGTTTTAGTCCCTGCCTTCTGTGAAACCTAATCTAGCACAGGGTCAGCTTGTGAATAATTGTAATAGTGTCTTCTCTTCCTTTGGGACAAACAAGTCTAGAATAGGGAAAAATGCTATAAGTGTTCTCATTTAAACTTCCCTTTGTCAGAAGAAGTGGCATGGGCAGAAATAGGATACCCTTATGAGCAGAGGGAGAAATTTGAAGAAAAGCAGATGAAACATTCTTCTCAGGATCCTTGAGGTCTCTAACTCCATATTTGATATGTGTCTCACTATACCCATTAAACGTGGTATGATAAGGGAAAGACTGAAGTATTCCTCCTCTGTCTGTAGCTTCTTGTAACCATCCAGCAGTTCTGGTCATAAGTATCTACCTGTGCTCCTAGCCTTAGGTCTAGCTAAGAGGTGTATTGATATTCATATAAACATAGGATACCTTTTTCTTTTTCTCATTCCAGTCTGTCCCACCCTATACTGAGACCATTCCAGACACTCGTCTGCCCCCATTATCCCAAATAGGAAAGATAATTTGTGGAACTTAGTTATTTGGAGGACTTTCCGAGAATGCCTTCAACTAACTCTCATTCTACTTCTGTTTCCCCAAACCCTTCACATTCTCTGTACAGATGTTACTCCTTATAATGTTTTTCACTCTTTTGTGTATATCTTGCTCTTTTCATTTTTGGTATATTCTCTTAGTGCAAGAAGAGTCATACCTATAAGAGCTCTGACTTAGAATGAGAGGAAAGCTCAAGGATATCCTCTTTGGAGGGCGTTAAAGAAGCCATCTAATCCAGTCCCATTTTATGATTGGGAGAACTGAGGTACAGAAAGAAGTTAAATAGTCTATTAGGCCTTGGCTTCTTCACCCAGAATGATCAGGTTGATAATTTTGCTTCCTAGGGCTCTGGAAAGAGACAAGGTGATTAAATAAGAACACATAATAAATAATAATAATAATACAGATTATTATTAATACACATTATTATGTGTATTGTTAATACACATAATAAATAATAAATAATAACAAATAAGAGCGCTGGGCAGGTCACAGAGCTAGTTAATGCGTGAGCCAGGACTTGGCTATCATAGAACTCTTAACTAACTCCAAACCACTCATAGTGCCTCTGAGCACTGCTCTAAAGGTCAGGGTGAATATGGTCCTAAACATAGTCTCATTTCAGCCTAGTTCATGTGTAAAGTATATGTTCAATAAATCCTTTAAGTGGGTAAGACAAAGTGATATAGCCCCTTTAGGAAGAAATAAACAGCTTTCAATGGGGGAGTTTTTTTGGCTAAGTATTTTTATTTTCAGACTAGGGGAAAAAAGCCACAATGGACTTCACTTTTAAATAATTTGCTGAAATGTCATTTGAAATGGTGTTTATGAAGTGTCTTCTCATGGTGGCTTTTTATTGATCAATATTCATGAGATTTTAGCAGTGTGGTAGGAAGAAAGACCTTAAATGGCCTATATATGACAGTTTTCTGAAAATTTCATATATGCAAGTCATTGTTCTTAAAGGATCAATTAATTTTTTCTTCCAAAATGCTTTACAAAATAACTTTTTTGTTGTTGTTTTTACAAAGGATAGTTACCTATGGGAATATTTTACCAGTGTTTTTAATAATTTTAATTGATATTAATTTGACATATCATTCTTAGAGTAACTCATTTCTCAAGAATAAATGAATATAAGCAATGTTTCCAGTACATTATTGTAATTGCTCTTCAACTTAAATTTAATTCAAATGACTAGTATTATTAGAGTTTGTAAAAGTAAAATTATGAAGTATTGGTTTGGTAAATGTTTCTTAATAAGGGGTTACTGAAAAGTGGCTCATTTTAAGAAGAAGACATTTCCCTGAAGTTATGCATCCTGGATGAAAGAAGAAACTTGTCCCCAATTAAAGCATTGATGGAGTTCATGACACATCTAATTGGATTGATGTACCAGACCCATTTATATAGTTTACTGCCTATTGATAGGTCGGTGACCACTGAGATTAGCTCGTTAACATCCCACTTTGAAAAAGAATTGCAGGTATTCTCTATAGTTGATTTAATGAACAGTCAGAAACTTGGTCACTAATTCATGAAACAAAAATCAATGTATCTGTAAATGAATGTATTTTTTTGTTGTTTTCTTCCATTTTGTCTACATGTATAAAATTATGTTTTGACACTTTTGTTATAAACTACTTGATGGATCACAATATATCACTATCACCACTAATTACCACATTTTGATTAATCTTATATTCTTTGGTTAATACATTTTGCTGTATCCAATATATCACTATATTGATAAACAGTAATTATAGACATAAAGACACTTGAACTTGAAATTATCCTGAAAAATGTTATTAAGAATTATGTGAAACCAAATGTTTATTTATCTAGACATATTTAATTGCCAGGAAAGAAAGCAATTAAAAATAGCTGCAGAGTAAGAGGCCAACCTTCGTTAAACGTGGTTTTAAGATTGTTACAGAACTTGTGGTGATGATAACGTGGTGTCTTGGAGGACGTTAACAACTGTAGCAGAGTGTTAATTAAGAATGATGTAATCTGTAGCTCAGAATTATTAGTAGCATGTTAGTTTAGCTGGACAGGAGCAAAACCTAGTTTCAGTTATGATGAGGGCTCAAGTTGTATTTATAGTGGAAAGATTAACATTTTATTTTTATGCTGTTCCTGAGACAATTTTAAAAACCTGAATGAAACACAGTCAAATGTAAACATCAAGTCCCTAGCTCATTTACATATGTGCCAGATTTCCAAACTGATTGCTATTTGAACCTAATCTGTCATTGCTGGCTGCATTAGCTACAACAAACATTACATTTACATATTGATTTCTTATTTTGTTTTAGTGTAAATAATCCATAATTATAGTAAATTTGGTCTTTTGTTGACAAGAGCTCATATGACTCAGTAAGTTTAGAATGGAAATTTAAATTGCCATGTGTGATGCTTTTTAATTTAAAATCTTGACGTATCTGAAAGGATAAAAAGATCACTGTAGATCATAAAATATTCCCAGAAACAAAAAGGAGAACATTTTGTAGGGCCTTTTGGAAAGATATAAATTATAAAGTATTAATGAAAAATTCAATAGCTTCTTCCAAGATTATTCTTTACATTTTTCTAATAAAGATTCACAGTAATTTGAAAGAACTTACTATTTTTGCTTCAAATTCAGGTCATACTTAAAAAATAAAACTACTGGAAATGAACCCTCTAAGCCTATTATCTTATACTGATATTTTTGTTTAAAATATCTAGTACAAGAAAAAAAATAGCATACACACATAGCAGGAATGAAACAAGAGATATTTTTGATCCCTATATTGGTGTTAATGCTTTACTTATTGTAACTACATAGGCAGCATTGATTTGAGAAGTATGACTTCACTGGCAACAAACTGTATGTGTCAGTGGAAATATGTATTAACTAACAGTGACAACAAATCCATGGTTTCCATTTACATTGATTAAAAAGCATGTTGTATTTTTGAAGTTAAAAATATGGGACACAGGGTGACTGCATGGCTCAAGTCATGATCCCAGAGTCCTGGGATCAAGCCACATCCATGTTGGGTTCCCTTCCCAGTGGGGAGCCTGCTTCTCCCTTGCCGCCCCCCCTTAACTTGTGCTTGCTCTCTCTCTCCATCTCAAATAAATAAATAAATAAATAAAATCTTAAAAAGAAAGAATTAATTGCAAGAATGGTAGTTATCAGATTGTTCAAGTATTTATTTTTATGGTTTACATTTTTTATAGATATATAATTTACATACAATAAATGCACAATTGTTTTTGCACATTTATTTACAATTAAATTTTTTTTTAAATTTGAGTGTAGTTGATACACAATGTTATATATTAGTTTCAGGTGTACAACATAGTGATTCCACAAGTTTATATATTATGCTGTGCTCACCACAAGTGTAGCTACTACAGTCTGTCACCATACATTGCTATTACAATATCATTGACCATATTCCTTACACTGTGTTTTTTATTTCTGTGACTTATTCATTCTATAACTGAAAGCCTATATCGCCTACTTGCTTTAACCCATTATGCCCATATCCCAACCAAAAATGCAGTTTTTAAGTTTCTTCCAGTTACAAGAGTTTTGACCAAAGCATATTGTTTTCTACCATGGATTTTAATGAGTGAGATTCTAATTTGGATGTGTACATAAATATGTGATTAACAGCCATTTAGAAGCTTATACTCAACTGACAGCAGCTGTTTACATGGTACTATCAATACAGAAGCTCTAAAAACCATGGTATTAGTCAACTCAGGCTGCTATAACAAAATACTATAGACTGGGTGACTTAAACAACAGACATTTATTTCTCATAGTTCTGAGGCTGGGAAGTTCAAGATCAAGAAAGGTATGGGCAGATTTGGTTCCTGGTGAGAGCCCTCTTCCTGGCTTATAGATGGTTGCCTTCTTGCTCCGTCCTCACTTGGCAGAGAGAAAAGCCTCTGGTCTCTCTCCACTTCTTGTAAGGACACTAATCCCATAATGGAGCCCACCCTCGTGATTTAGCTAAATTTAACCTTCCAAAGGCCCTACCTACAAATACCATCACATTGGGGATTAGGCTTTCATCTTATGAATTTAGCAGGGTTGGGGAGGAAGGGTGGGACACAAACATTCAGTCCATAAGAGCCCTGAAACCTAAGTCTGAATTTGTTGTGCTTCCTAGTTTGGTTGTTTACTCTTGATGGGTTTATACCTTATAAGAGTATTTCTCTTAGAACTAGTAACTATTTTAATAGGAAGACTGTGGTGTAGCCTGGCCAAATTTGCTAGCTCAAGAATTTAAGAGGGAATTCTTGATTCAAGGACTTGCTGGAAAGGAAATCCTTAAATTACTGTTATTATCTTTGATGCAGGATACCCTGCCTACTACTGTGCTACCCTATGAAATGGGCCTGCTGCTATTTGGCAGGAAGAAAGCCATTCTTCTTAATCAGGAATTACCAGCAGGTATACAGCTACATGATGATCAAATGATTATTTCACTACCGTAATGCGGCTTTAAGTTAACCTTGAAAAATCACTGCATCATACATATTAAATAGCCATGTGCTTTCTGTGTAAGTGGATCACTAAAGTGCTTTCTCAGTGTGAAATAAACTCAGTCGAGACAGTAGACTGTTAGATTTATTTCATAGCGTTGCTTTTACCAATACTTGATCCATAGAGGCTAATAATTTATGGCTTTTCATGTCCACATGTAATAAAAGTATATCTAGTTTCAAATTTATTTACTGGGGCCTGTGTGTTAAAATTTGCTACACATTATTTTCTCTTTATTAAAAAGATGGAGGGGAATATAAAATGTGTTAAACTAACCCAGAGAACTTATTAGAAGACAGATATTTTATAGATGGCTTCTTGATTTCTGATAAATACTCATGGTTAAATTGAAACAGGATCACCCCAGGCAGAGGTGGACATTCTGCTAATGAAAGGGCACTAGAAGTATAAAACTTCTGGACAAAAAAGAAAGCAGAGAAGGGGTGTTATACCAGATTATCTAGAAATTCTACCAGATTATCTAGATATCTACCAGATATCTAGAAATTCTATTCCTAGTGTTGTGTTGGTGACTTCAATATTAATGGTTAGTTATAATATTGAGAATTTTAAGGGAGTGAGCTTCCTACCTTCATTCCTTGCTATAGTTCCCTGTCTTGTATCCTCCCCTTGCAATTTTAAAGATTTTATTTATTAATTTCTTTATTTAGAAGGGGAGAGTGTGAGTTGGGGAAGGGACAGAGGGAGAGGGAGAGAATCCCGAGCAGACTCTGTGCTGAGCATAGAGTCCAATGCAGGGCTTGATCCTGTAACGCCGAGAACATGACCTGAGCTGAAATCAAGAGTCAGAGGCTCAAGTGATTGAGCCACCCAGGCATCTACCCCCCCAACCAACTCCCTGCCAATTTTAAAATGAAGAAACTGGCTAGGGGAGTTACGAGATAGCTTATATGAAAATATCTAACACTTGGTTTACTATTGCATAAAAATATTAATGTTAATTCTATTATATTGTAGTGTATTATATTTTTTGCACATAGCTACTAGCTTTAAGCTTGGAGCAATGTACGTGATTCTTACTACAGTTTAAACGTTAAATTTCACTCTGAATTTGAAGGTAGAGTAATGCTAAGTATTAACAGCTCTTGCCTGTTTATAAAAACAAAGTCATCTTTCTTTTTTTTAAGATTTTATTTATTTATTTGAGAGAGAGGGAGAAAGGGAGGGAGCACCTAAGAGTGGGCGGAGGGACAAAGGGAGAGAGAGACGCAGACTCACTGCTGAGCAGGAAACCTGATTTGGGGCTTAATACCAGGACCCTCAGATCATGACCTGAGCCGAAGGCAGTTGCTTAAACGACTGAACCGCCCAGGTGCCCCCCAAATCATCTTCTTGTTGGTAATGCAAATATTCTAACTTAAAGGAAAATCATGATGAAGAATAAAAAATTTAAAACCCTACAATGAGGAGAGTATAGATACTCTATTGAAACCATTTCTTGCTATGGGTTAAAAATTCAAACTATTTTTAAAAGGTTGTACATTTGCCTGTACCTTTCTTTCGCCCTCTAATTGAAGAGAAGACATACCATTTAAAACAAATTAATTCATGGTATTTCTCACCTACCCACTTTGGTTGGCAGTCGTCCTCAGAGCTACTCTAAAGATCAAAAGTTGAAGTAGTATGAATGACTTTGCATTTTGAACTAAAAGGAACTGCTTGAAGGTGGATTATCTGAGGCTAACTATACTAGCCAACCTTTAGAAGACACTTGGAAAATTGCTCCTAGGTGCAGTAACAGGTGAGGATTCAATTCATTCTGCTAAGTTGCAGCTAAAATCAGTTGCCTAGATAATATTTTAGCAATAAAGTCTTTGCAAATTATGCCAATGACCACAGTAAATTCTTTACTGCTTTCACCCCTCTTTCATTTCAGTCCCTGTCTCCCCCCACCCCCCAAAGAAAAACCCCTCAGAAAACTAAGAAACAAACTTACTCAGTTGATATGCCAGCTTCTGTGGAAAGACTCTGGTTAAATTTAGCATTTCTTCCTCTTTATTTCCATAGCACTTTAGGAGAAGTGTATTAGAGTTCTTAGCAAACAGAACCAAAGAGGAGTTGTAAATTTCCTTGTCTCCCAGTCTCTCAATAAACTCAGTGAAGGCAGAACTGTGATTTTACTGCGCTCCCTTCCCCAGTACCAAGAGGACAAATCCTGAGTTAGACCTGGGTCACTGCTACTTACTTTGTGTGTGTCATGAGGCAAGTAATATAACATCAGTTTTTTCATCTGTAAAATGAAAAATGATAGTCATAACTTCATAAAGTTGACATGAAGTTCTTAATGCCTGATACGTGGTAGCACTCATCAAAGGCTAGCCATCATTCTTAATGGCTAAGGAAATGAGTCAGGTCACAGATAATACTTAATCCTCCAGATGAACCATTCTCACAAGGAGTGTGAATGGGGTATATCAACCCCAAGCAAGACCTGTGTAAAAAAGAACACTGTGAGTGAGTCTGGATAACATTAGGCATAATATATAATTATGTTCAGTGCATCAAAAAAAGTTTTATTCTCTATGAACTCCTGTAGAGGAATGGAACTAAAAAATGAAAAATAACTGCCACAAAAACACTATAGATCTTCTTATTAATGTTTTGTTATTATTTTAAGAACACTCAAAAATGTTCTATTTCATATGCAATAAAAATTTCCACTTGGAAAAAAAATTTCTGCTTAGCTTTCTAAAATTTAATATTCATTGTATTATGAAGGATTAATATCCTTTTCCTTAAGAGGAAACCGAGAATTTACAGAATAATTAAGTACCTAAAATGAGGCCTTATGTGGTAGACATTCAGCAAATATGTTTAATGTATGATTGGCTTTTCAAAATCAAACAACTAGCAAGTAGTGGAGCAGGGACTCAAATCTGGCTCTATGACTTTCAAGCAGTTTAAAGCTATAAATATTTTCTCTGGCCAACTTAACCTCTGCCAGGACTATTGAGAAATTTTAGAACTAGACTAAAGTGATGAAGTTTTGTTGTTTTTTTGTTTTTTGTTTTTTAGAGGGAGGGAGGGGCAAAGAGTGAGGGAGAGACAATCTTAAGCAGACTGCGCCCAGTGTGGAGCCTGACACAGGACTCAGTCTCAAGACCCCGAGATTATAACCTGAGCTGAAATCAAGAGTTAGACACTTAGATGCCCCAAAAGTGATCTTCTAAAGTAGTCTGGTGGTTAATGCTCATGCTGGCAAACCTTTTTGTGAAGTTATTGCACAAGTCTGCCAATCAAGATCAAGAAACATATCTAAGGAATTGCATAAAAGCAAGCACTAAAGGTATTAAATATATGTATACATTCATATGTAAAGATAAAGGATCTATGTAATCATCAAAATTATAGAATTCTGAGCTTCTTACCTTTCATTTGTAGCCCCATAATGGTGGTCTTTAATTTTTTTAAGTTTTCTTTTTCACAAACCCTTCTTCACATTTCCTTACACTTCTTCCTCATTGCCTTCTACATCTTTCTCTATATTTTCCAGTCTCCATCTCTGCTCAGACTAGTCTATGCCTGAAATCATCCTCCATAGCTACCTGTCAAATCACTATCCATTCTTCATATTACTTTAGAGTATTGTCTCCTTTTTTCTCAATCTTCACAACTCTTTTTTAAATTCTGTGACTAGTCTGTCCTGACTGTTACAAATAATAAGAATCAAATAATTATAGGAAGAATGAATTCTGAACTTCTAGCAGGCAGGAGTCTTATTTATCTTTGTATCCCTAAAGCAGCCCAGCCATTTGGGAGATAGGGTGCTGTAAAGAACAGAATTAAATACAGTTTAGAAACTTGGTTTTGTCTTTTTGTAGCTGCATGACCTTGGGCAATTACTTAACCTTTCTGAACCACAATTTTGTGAAGAAAATGGCACTTCACAGGTAGGCTCAAAAAATATGCAGCTATATACAGTTCAGAATGTGCAGAACTGTTCCTTAATTGTATATAGGATTCGATTGAATCACCTTTGAATATGCTAGTTGCCAAGGGAAATACTGATGAGTAATAAGATATTTATCCTGAAAAGGCTTATAGTCTTGAATTTAGGACTTCCATACATGAAACAAAGCAAACTATACAGAATATGCTATTATTAAGTATTGAATGAATTATATGATAAAGGAATTCAGAGAAGAGGGAGTCTGTAATAAATACAAGTGGTAGGCCATGAGGTGGTCTGAAAGCTGTGCAGTGTTGGGATAGTTGCGAAAGGGGATGAGAACAACGTGAACAGAGATTGAATTGAGTATCGTGTGAAGAAGTTAGCCATGACATGAGAAGTTAGCCAAACTCTAGAGCAAAAGCCAAATCTTGGAGAATAGTTGCAAGTAGGTCTACTTATGAAAGGCCCTGAAATTCCAAGTAGGCTTTTCATTACTTGCCACTTTTGACCCCAAGTTCATTTAATATACAAATACCAAACTAACCCAACCTACTGTTTGAGCCTCATGACACTCCTCTCACACATCCTTTATTGTGGTTGTAATGAACTTTTCATAATTTTCCTCAACATTGTGATTTTTCTGGCCTTACTACACTTAATATCTTAGTATCACTTGGCATAATTGCTCATGCTCTCCTAATTAAAACAGTTACTTATACTAGACTTTCTTGGTCTTTCTCTTATCTCATTGACCATTTATCAATCTCCTTTGCTCTGACTCCTCCTCCGCTTGATTTCAAATGATTGGAATGCCCAGGTCTCCATTGTGGCCTCTCTCCTTTTCTCTAAACAATTTATTTCTCTAGGTTATTTCTTTTTCTCACAAAATCTGAATATGTTCTTTGTGCTGTGAACTCTCCTGCTCTGAGCTATGTTTGTTGACATTCACCTCTGTACAGATGTACATGATATCTCTTTTTGGATATGTAATAGGCATCTTAAACTTAATATATCCAAAACTTGACTCTTAATTTCCCCACCCAACCTGTTCCTACCCCAGTTTTCCTTGTTGAATGCAGTTTCATCCTTCCATTTGCTTAGGCCAGAAACTTGGGGTTATGTTTTTCTCTTATTCCATTAGTAATTTGTATGGCTTCTACCTCTAAAAGATATCTGAACCTGACAACACTTCACCCTCTTTGCCTCTATTACCTCTACTAAAGTAGTCCAAGTCACCACCACTTCTTGCCAGGACAAGCCTCCTAAGTCTCCTAGCTGTCCCAGCCTTTACTCTTTCTTCACCATAGCCTGAGCAGCTGGAATAATATTGTATACATGTAAATGTAAGTCAGTTCTTAACTATTTCCCTGTGTAAAACCTCCAGTGGCTTTCCGTTGCAATTACTATAAATACCAAGTTCTTTACTGTGGTCTGCAAGGACCTACATGATCAGACTATTGCTATCTCTTTCTTATCATACCAGCCTCAACTTAAATGGCACTTCCTCAGAGATGCCTTCCCTAACTATTCTGTTGAAAATAATTCCCTTCACTCTGCCCTTCTGTTACCTTTTTAATTGTAATCCTATTTTATTTACTTCACAGCACTTAGTATTTTCTCAAATTACTTACTCATTTATTTGGTTATTGTCTGTCTTCTTTACTGGAATGTAAGTTTCATGAAAGCAGGGATCATATTTTTCTTGTTCACTATGTATCCCTAGCAGCTAGAGCAATGTCATAAATGTACATAGGTGCTCAATAAATACATGTTAACTGAGTGAATGAACATGCTATGTTCTTCCACTTACTATTTTCTTGTCTAAAAAGTGCTACCCTTCTCTCTTCCCCAAACAAAGCAAAAATTTCATGCCTTCCAAATGATAAATACAAAGGTCCTACTTACCCTTCATATTTCAACTTGCATTTTTCTTCTCCTCTGAAGCTTTCCCTAACCATTCCCCTCTTTCACTTTTTTTTCAATTTCTCAGTTGTATCTATTACATTTTACTCTGGCTATTTATATATCTGTCTACCCTTCTTAGATTGTAAAGTATTTTATGGATAGGACCTGTGTATTTGGGTTGGTTTCCTTAATGCCTGGAATAATACAAGGCATTGACTTAATGTTGAAAGACATGAATCAAAATAAAAATCTTAATCCCCTGGTAGTTTTCCAGAAAGTAACATTGCTTTCAGAGATACAAAGATGAGTAAGACTCTTGCCTTCTGGAAATTCACAATTTACTCATTGTTCAATAAATATTTATCTACCGTGTGACGGGCATTATGCTTAACTGCTAAGGATGCAGTGACAAAGCTTTCTGCCTAAAGAAATTCTATTTTAGTTGGATATCATTTCCTTTGATTTTGATCAGTAATATTTCATGCTGTATTTTGGTGTTTCCTAGGTATTTTTAGTCTGTAATTAACCTGGGAACTCTATGAGAGACAATGAGAGAGAAAATTAACTTCTTAATCCTAATCGTATGTTGCATGTATGTTTATTGCATAGTTATAGAATAGCAAAGGAGGATTAATGAAGGCCAAAACTGTGTAGCACACCCAAATTATTTCCCCACTTCTACAAGCATGGGACAATTATACTTAAGCCTGCCAGTATAGATTATTTATACACAACTGTGGCAGATTTTTATTTTCAGTGTTGATAGTGCTTTTTAATATTGTCATAAACAAATAGAACCACAACTTATGTTTCTTAATTTATGTGGTTAATTTCATTTACTCTTTGTGGTTCTGACACATTTCTAACATTTGGTTAATGTTGTTCTGAATTCTCCAATTTCTAAATTCTGTGTATTCCTGAGTTCTAAGTGAAAGCACAGATGTTTTGAAGTAATTTTGATATAGCAGTTAAAGTTCTGTAGATTTCAGTATTTTCTGAATTTTGAGTTAAACCGTATTTCTATTCTTATACAATATTCATGAGGATAAATAATATTTTATATTTTACTTGGATTTGAACCAGAGTCTTTGAATATACATCTTAGTAGCATGTTTGGAATTTTGTATAATTAAAAAATTTGGTTCTCTCGGAGGAAATACATATGCATATGACTTCTAGAAAATTCTTATGTATACACAGAGTTTAGAATTGAAATTTAAAAACACCTTGGTAGAGAAGGAGTTAACAGGTTAGCTCCCCTTGGTTGCTCTTTGCATCCTCTCTTGCCTTTAGGAGCTGAAAAGATGATAACATTGGGCCCGGACATGCCTGTGTGGAGGTTATGGTACTCCTGGGGTTTTTGCAGCTAGCTGTAAAGCAAGCTAGAACATGTTCATCTCAGAGTTCCTTGTTTTTCTTTCAACCCTTTCAGTGCCCTGCAGGAATCATTAAATCAAAACTTCATGCTGATCATCACCCACCGAGAAGTCCAGCGGGAGTACAACCTGAACTTCTCAGGAAGCAGTACCATTCAAGAGGTGAGTTATGTCTCACAGCTAAGGAATAAAGGTAGCTCATTATAGCTAATGTTGACCCTGTTAAAGAGGGCTTATCTGTTCTAGTTGGAAACTCTCTTTATGTTTCATTATTGGGTTCTTAATTTTAATTAACTGGAGCATCAATGATTACTGTAGATCTATTAAACGACTTGACCTAGAAAAATAGATGTTATAAATGAGAGCTCTTGATAAATCTTAAAATAGTCAACTTAAAACCTTGCTTAAAAATTACTCATTGTTATATAATGTATTTTATGGTTTTGTAGTAGTAAGTCAAAATATTAATTTGGAAATTGTTGACAGCATGCATTTTTAAATATGCCTATATTTTATTTGAAAGGTTGCTCTCAAATATATTATTTATAATGTGTACACTGCCTTTTTCCAAAAGGAGTTTGAGGAGGCTTTTCTTTAGTAGCTCAATCCCAACATTAGGCAGTATTCGTGAGATGCTGTTGGAGACTGTCAGTTTTTAGCTTAGAATATATGAGATATAGTGTCAATATTTTCTTTAACATGGCCAACCAGGGCCACTGTTTCAAAAAAGAACCGCCCCCAAGAGAGAAAAGGTACCTTTTTGCCTGTGGCCCCACCCACTTAAAAGCCAGTAATTTATCTCCGTCTGGGGAAAATGTATAAGGCTTTGACAGGGCTTGTATTTAGAAACACTGAGATGACGATTATGACAATTACGTCTTGTTAATTGTGAAGACAACAATCATTTGTCTACTAATATTTTTATAAAGATAATTATGCTTAATCTTGGATTATTTCATAATTTTTTTTCTTGGTCTGTATTGCTTAAGATAATTATTAATGTCATATTAAAAGAATGAGTTGTTTTCACCCAGTGATTTCTCAGATGTATATGAATTATTTTAGTAGTGGTTAGACTATTAATGGTTTCCTTTGTGGATGTTTTGTCAATGAATTTCAGTTTCTGAATTTGCCATAAGTAGTTCATTGTTTGAAGTTTATTTTCTCTGTTTATCACTTGAATAGTTTGTTGACTAGTAACTAAAATTTTTAAAAGTTTTCTTGACCCTTACTTTGAATAATAAGTTTGAGTTATTTGATTTTTTTTCCCAGGATTTTAAACATATTGGTTGGCATTTCATTTTAACCTCTATAATGGGTGTTCTAGTCTCTAAATTTTCAATTCCTTAGAGAATCATTGATGCTTTTACTTTAGAAATAATGTTTAACTCTGGCACTATACCAGATTTAGTCTGGTAACTTCATGGTAGTAAATTTAAATTCTATATTGGATGTAATTAAATAAGGTAATTTAGTTTCAAAACAACTCCATTTTAATCAAGAAAAGCAAAAATAATACAAAGTAAATTTCATTTTGTTGTTGATTTACTTTTTTAAATTGAAGACTAGTACAGTGTATGATGGATAAATACACACTGCTTTATTCTTCTTTCTGATTGAAATTTTTATAGCCAGAGTTTTTACTTTTTTTTTTTTTTAACATTTCTATAGTTTGAGTGTGTTTCAACTTTCTCCCACAAGAGGGCAGAAAGGACTATTAAACTGAAAGTCTAAAAATGTCATTCAGTGTTTTCAAATTAGCTTCTCTTATATTAACAAAAAGGAGCATAATGGCCAAGTTATTGTTTGATTTACAGATAATTGGCATATTGCAGGGAGGAGACTTAATTTCACCCTTTTAAATTAAACAGGGAGATTTAAAAAGACATAAAATATTCATTAATGTTCGGTGATTATAAAGTAGTGGCATATATTTATTTTGCCTTTATTACTGTTTCGATGGGAAAATACTGCAAATATTTCCGAAATCGAGTTGGCCATACTGACAAGTTGAAATGTTTAAGCAGCGTTAATGCAATCTGCTCACACCTGATATCCTATGCAGAATGATTCAAAATGACTACATCAATTATTAAAAGAAATATTTAAAATTCTGTAAATGTGCCATTGTGCGCCACAGTTGGCTGAAACTGTTCTCCATGGCCTGCTATTTAGATTATCAAATATATTTTAAGCTTCAAGGACTTGAAAACAGTAAACCTTTTTCATACCATTTCCTAAATGAAAAATGTCCCAGAAATATTTTTGCAAAGACAGATATTCTTATGTATTTCTTCACAAGAGTTCGATTTCTTCTTTTTCTTTTTTTCCCCTTTTTAAGTTTATTTAAAATAATATTTTGAAATTCTAGTTGCCAGGACAAAATAAATGCAATTTCTAGTATCAGTGCTTTTTGTGAATAGACAGTTGCTTATAGGCTCTTTTATTTTGTACAATTTAGAAAAAAAGAATATAGGATATAGTCTCTGGATCTAGAATCACACTCTGTAGGCCTAGTCCTAAGACTTTTCTTCTTCAATTTATGGAATATTTGGGGGCTAGGCAGTGGTTCAGGAGGAATAGTTGCTCTGATGCTACAGCCCTGCAACCCATAGTGACACTTAGGTATGTTCTTTTTTGTTGTATGATTGAAAGTCAGTTTGCAACACAATAAAAATACAATGTTGCTATGATTTTGCAGTATAATTTTATAAATGCTAGAATTTTTGCTATTAATGTGGAAGTTTAATGATGCCATATATCTTAAATTATAAATTAAGTTCTGTCATCAGTTTTAGAAATATCTTTTCACTGTTGTTTGATAGTTCCAAGGATGAATTCTGACCAATATATGAAGGAAAGGAAGTAAAAAACACCCGATTTTTTTCCAGGGTAAGAGTATATTATTTTTGTTATAGGTGAAAAAACAACCCATTTTTTGCTATTTTTAAATCTTGAAAGCCTTCTGTATGTTAAAAAAAAAAAAAAAGGCTTTTGCAATATTTCCCCCCCCAAGACAAATTTGTATTAAATGAAATAGGGTTGAAAAGGCACTATGTTTTCAACCTTTAACTAGACAAAATACGTTTTTTTTTAAATACCAAATTAGAAAATAGAACTTAGATGCAGTTTGAATTTCAAATAAACTCTTCAGTGACCATATGTTCATGCAAGTTAGTGGTGATAAACCGTAGTTGCACAAGTGTTTGTTCATTCTGGCTCTGTGGTCTCTTGCCTTACAATGCATGACTTATGTCCTTTGGGTGCTCTAGATTTTAATTGAAGCTAGTTAGATATTGAGGATTTTTTTAAGCTCTTTACAAATCATTCCACTTACATTATCCTTCTATTTGAGGAAAAGACAGTGATAGTATAAAAAGGTCAGACTGGAAAGTTGCAAATAGTCATAGAATAAAAATCCTTTCTCTTTTTCCATTTCAACAAATAGTTTATGAAATTATCAGATAATATGACACTTACTTCATGACTGTCTTTCTACCCTTTTGGGCCCTGAAGTAGCTACTTGCCACACTTTAAAACAGTGAATTTCTTTGAAAATTTAAACAAGCTTACCTTATTTTAATGAATTTTCTACACTGAGAATTCAGATTTTTAAACAGTTGATTATACAGATTCTAGTAATACTGTCTAATACTACTAAAATCTGTGATTACAAATGCACTTGGGATTGGTTCAATTAAGGGAAAAAGATTGATTTGCCTAGCACAAATCCTAAACCCAGGTGTGGAAAAGGATATGAAGTCCCTGAAATCAAGCCAACTTTTCTTGGAAACTAATTCTTTGTTGTCCATATTACTATTGCAAAAGCTTCTATTAGGCAAAATACCCACTTTTCTTTGCAGATGTCATACAAACTTAAGGAGTACACACATGACCCAGAATAACAATAATAAGAAACCTAAGTATTTTTTATATGGAATCATGGAGTATTACTTATCTGTTATAGTGAGAAGCATGATAAATAGCTATTGGAATTATTTAAATCCTCTTCCAAGTTTCACTTTACCCTAGAATTCTCACTGTTCTTATTAATGTTGATTTAGTTCTTAAGGGGAGTGAAAGGGGAAAATTGA
The DNA here is from genome assembly GCF_010015895.1 of Lontra canadensis. Lineage (NCBI taxonomy): Eukaryota > Metazoa > Chordata > Mammalia > Carnivora > Mustelidae > Lontra > Lontra canadensis. Next base: position 43,191 of record NW_022631173.1, read on the forward strand.
TGACCTATAAAGATATATCTTGCATAGAATGGTGAAAGATTTCACTACTAATATTAGTGATTGTCAAGTGAGAAGCCAGTAGTTTGAATTGGTGACAAGAAGTGAACTAAATACATAAATCATACCAGTCTTTAAAAATAATCTTGGCTAAATAATTGTGAAATCATAACGTTTGTTCTGGTTCTGCAAATTTGAAACTTGCGTCGGGTTTTGTGCCTATTTTTCTACTTGCTACTTTCTGAACTTAACTTGAGTAACGTGTATTTTAAACTATTCTCCTTTGATGCTGGAGATCATTAACAGTATTAAATATGTAGTTTTTTATACATTGTACTAATAAGCAATTTTTTGGTGTTGGGTTGACTATAACTACTTACTAACATGCCTTTCTGTAAATGTTTTAAGTATAGTTGTTTTTTTGTTTGTTTGTTTTGTTTGTTTGTTTGTTTTCCAGTTCAGAGAGGGCGGGGGTGCTGGCACAGAACTGAAGAGTAGAGTAGCTGAGAATGTACATATGCAAGAGGGTAAATTAAATTGTGTGCTTATTTAATTAAAAGTTTAAGTGGTTTATAAATTTGCTTCAAGATAAATGGCATGTATAAATTCAGTTAGAATGAACCCATTTTAATTAGCATATATCATAGTTTGATTTTTTTTAATTTGAAATCACAAATGACATCTTAACAAGAATGGATATAATTTCTTAAGCAATTGGGCAGTGAATTCAAGCCTTTATTTAGCTTTCAGAAAAGGACATTATGAGTTTCTTTTAATATGCATGTATATTATTCATTTCAAGTTGAATTTTATAATCTGTTCAAGTCATACTAACTACTATAAGTGAACAAATTGCTAATGCACATTTTATAAATATTGAAGTTACCTGTGATTCTTAGTAAATCATCCCCTTAGGAAATAGTTTAAGTAATATTTACAGTGCAACCCTTTGGAACTGACAAGTCTCTCTCCAAAAGTATTTTAGAATAATCTCTCTGAGAAATTTTTTTTAAGCTCATGTAAGTATTTTTCACTTATTTTCCAAGAAGATAGAAACAATGAAATTTTGTTAAGAATTAAGGGCAATGCCTTAGGCCTTTGTTACTTAAGATATGTGTATCCTAACATCATCTTAACTGGCCATGTTTCATAATCTGAGATTTGTGTGTTGGTAGTTTTGAAATGTCTAGGTTAAGAGAAATTATGTTCAGTTATCAGAAACTAATAAACATAAGACATTTTTATATGCAAGAAAAGGCAGAGAGTAAATAATTGCACTGGTGACCAATACTGTAATAATCCTGTTTTACAATATGCACTTGACAGGTTGTAATAGTGCTAATTGAAGAGACTAATTCACACTTGCTTCATTCTATTCAAAGGCAAAATCAGCAGCTTGTTTTGCTTTTGACCAGATGGTCCTCATGAACACCTACTGTGCACTTTAAGTGCTTTACTAGAATTACAAAGGCTGGGGGCTGCGTTCGACTCCAAATGATTTGAGAAGAGAGAGAGAGACGGGGAGAGAGAGAGGGGGAGAAAAAAAACCCTCTGTGCTCAATGGATTTGGTGCAAGTAAATTAATTCTAGTGGACCCATTACATACTGAGCCCCCTTTTCAAAGCTCTGAGCCTCCTCGCTTGCTCTGTAGCAATGAGAAAGAGAAAGAGAAAGGCAGATTACTGCAAACAGAAATAAAAAAAAGGGCTATGAAAGGGAGAAAAGAGGCCTTGAAGCCTTTCATATCATTTGAGTTTTTCAAGTGCGTTATTTTTGGGGAGGGTGGATATATGAAAAGCCAATTGGAGTTTTTTTTGTTTTAAAGTGCGCTATTTAAGCACCATGAATATAGGCGCAAGAGCAACAGTTGACTGAGTTTACTGTGGTGAAGCTTTGTGTCCGAGGATGAATCAAATTCATTATGTTCAACTCTTTGTGTTTTAACATGAATGTAGGGTTAGTTTCACAAGACTGTGTCTGTTTAGGATAATTATAATTTAATATTTTCCTTTCATAAAGTTATCACTGTAGATGTCTAAAATTTTTAATCAAAGCAGATTTTGTACATTGACTTTGAAGCACCCTGACAGTTTAAAATTCAAAGGAAAGCTTTTTTAGTTTTCAAAAGAAAAGAAAGGCTCATTCTAATGGCATTGAAGCAGAGATTATTATAACTAATTAGAAGTCACACATCTGTTAGCTTTTGGTTTGTGACTTACTTATGTATTTTTTAAGTAAAATTTATACTTTAAAAATATATTGCTGTTATTGAGTGAACCCAAAAGGATAAAATGCACTTAATAGAGAACCATTTATTTGAGTCAACCATTTTTGCAAATTTCTGCATGGCCCCATAAAAATATGTAGTATATTAAAGTCCATTAAATGTGAACGGAATTGTATAATTAATAACCTGAAATTGGAATACACTTCCAAACAAAATATTTTCATATAGTTCTTGTTAACATAACTCTAATTAATAACCAAAGTTATTATGACACAACAAGAAAATTAGCAAGCCCAGTTTGTATAGATTTATGGTTATCCTTAAAGCTGTTTATTATGTACAGTTGTAATTTGGAATACAGACAATATAAAATAATGGATTCTTCTAAGTTATGTGGGTTAGATAAGATACAAGAGATCATATCTAGGGAGTGTCAGTTTTGTGTTTTTGTACTTTTAAGTTTAATTCTAATACATTTTTGTTGCATGGCCTACTTTTGTTTGATGGCATACTGATACTAATTCAAGTGCATTTTTATTATAGTTATTTGCAAAGAATAAAACAGAATCATGCCAGTAATATATAACTTAAAGATAATTGTAAACTAATTATAAACAAGTCATAGAGATGACTATTTCTAAGTTTGGCCCATCTCTTTAAATGAATGTCTAGAATTTATACTTTAAAAGGCATAAAGCACTAATAGTGCTTTATATATCAATATATGTTAATTATATTCTTAGGGCATAAAATGTAGAAATGTAAAAACAACTACAAAAACATTTTATTTTTCAAAGACTTAATAGTAGGTTGCCTTCTTTGATATTTAAAATAAAATTTGATTCATTTCTTATTAATATCATTACTTGGGGACTTTGTTCATTTAAGTATAAGTTTTGAGGTGGGGAAGAATATAAGGGGGATCCCTAAATCTTCAACCAAGAAAACGTATAATGAAATTTATAAGCAATGAGGTGTTAATTAATGTCCTTTGGGAGAAAAGGATTTCTAGAAAAAATATGAATGATTAGGAAAACTTACTGAAAAATTATTTTGCAGTGGACTATTTAAAACTGACGGTAGACTACTAGATTCACTTTCTTGTAGGTACCATAAAAAGCTCTCTTTAAATCTAAAACTTCAGTTAGCAGACATGGTTTGACCATGACCATGCAGTCACTTACTTAGGTGGGGCTGATTCTTTGGTTTCATAGGCACAGTGGTTGGAGCCTTTCTGCTCATGAAGAAGAGTTTATTTCAGTGTAAAATATTAACCCCTAGATTCCTGAATGCCAGAGACAAGGTTCTGTCCTGTAGGGGAAGGGTTGGAAAAGGCTACAGTTTTTTTTATAGATTTGGTAGGTACCATGTTATTTAAGCTGAGAAATATTTTAACATTTAAGTATCCTCCAGCCATAAAATAAGAATAATGACCTCATTCTTCTCCCGGACCAACCCCAGGAAAAAAAAAAAAAGAGAGAGAAAGAAGTAAATCAAAGAATGGGTAAGTGAATATAAAGTGCTCATAAACATAACCTAGATTAATTCAAGGTATATTAAGCCCTGCATGTTAAAAATTATTTACATGTTTATCCTTATATACCAAAGATTATTTGGCCATAACCCTTTAAACATCTATTTATGATAATTTTTCTTTCATCTAATGTGTCTTCTGTATGACTTAATACTATCTAGTCAAGGAGTTCTTTTTCAAGCATATTTGGTATGAAAAATAAAACTTTAAAAAAATTTTATAGCTCAGTTTAGAGCTATATTATCTTATTACCCTCAATACATTCCTTTAAAAAAATTTTTTTTAAACAAAAAAAACCTTAAAAGCTTGTAACAAACATTTTTTATAAATGACAAAATGTATTCCTTGCTTTGTGGTCATTGCGTGACCAGACAGTAGAGTACTGGATTGTTTTAAGGTTTTTACAGCTGCAAGGCAAAAGCATCTGTTCATTGCAAAGCCGGCATTGTTTAATTTTGACACTGACTTTTACATGCGTCTTGTACCAAGCACTGGATTAGATGCCACTAAGATGAAATTTGTTTTAAGTTGCTCCCAAAGTGCAGCTGTCCCCATATATGGCCTTGTAGCTTAACCAAAATAGACAGACATAGGATCAATCAGAATCTTTGTACGGGGTCACCTTACTAGGCTAGAGAGGCTCAGAGAAGGAATGTTAATGATATTTATTGTGAATAACTACAAAACTAGTTTCCAAGATGATTTAGTGTATGTAGAAGTATACCCTTCCCCTTTTTAGGGCAACAGAACCATTATTAAATATTAAGCTTTTAAACTGGAGTATAATGGTCAAATACTATGATGCCTATATATACACAGGCACTATTCTTCCACATTTGATTGCAAGAAAAATGATCAGTTTATTGGTCACTCAAGTAGTAATTGACTGAAAATAAACTCAATCTAAAATGGCTCTGCTAAAATCTTGAGAAGTGGACATTTTTATAGAATGATAATTTTTCTTTAATGTTTCAAGTGAATGAAAAATGAAAGAGCACCTCACTTCCCGGGTTTCCTGGGATTGTGTGAATTTCTACCCAGCTGGTCCAAATTGATTGATACAGGGCCAAATATTTGTCTGCCTACATTTCAAAGTCTATAATTTGCTAATGAATTGTGGTAATAATCTTTCATCATACATGAAAGATTTAGCCAAACAATTTGCTAAGTATGTATTTTGATCATAAAATTTTTGGACTTACACCAAGCTTTACATCTATTTTACAGCTTATGCATGGGGGTGGAGGGAGAGCAGGGGGAGAAATAATACTGAACATGAGCACTTGATGGAAAGGGATGAAGGAAATGAGGGAAGAAGGTACTTTGGAAAAGAGTAATGCTGGGAAAGTCCTATGAGTGACTGTGGAAAACAGATTTGCACTTAAGAGTACAAAATAGAATTTTTAAAATGCCAGTAGTTTTAGCTTGTGGTGTCCAGAGGTATGGTAGGTATCCAGGTAGATGAAGTCAAGGAAGGAATTTTTTCCTTTTTGGCTACAGCTATTCCATGCATTGATTATGGAATAATTTCCTTAAAACTTTATGCTAGAAAAGTCAAGTGCCCACAAACTAAAAGTAATTGAAGGCATAAGAATAAAAACCAGATGTTTGTTGGGGTTGACTTAGAGACTTAAAAAAAAAAAAAAACAAACAGTGAAGAAATAAATATGATTTGACCAATTCCAGAAAAAGGTAAAAGAGGAACCTCTTACTTTTGAAATGACTGCGGGCATCCAAGAAAATATTTTCTCCCTCTAAAACAAAGACTGTATAAAGGAAAATGGGGCTCATATTTGTATGTGTGTATATGGGCGGGTTGATATTTATGATTAAATATCCTCTATTTGGGTAAGTGTAAATCTTAATTATATATTTTTGAAGAGCAGCATAAGATGACTCCAGAGAAAGCCCAGGATTAGCCAATGGAGTGAAAGGTCAAGAAAGTGTTCTAATTAAGATTCTATTGTGTATCAGTAATTTCTGTTTCATTGTTAGAATTCAGGGTGCCATGATTTCTTATTTGACTGATATAGTCTGAATTATTTTCAGGTTGTCCATGAGGGGAATATTTAATAATATTGATAAAGTTTTCCTTGCCTTGCAGATAAGTAGTTTAAAAAAAAAGCAAGTAGCTAGAAAGAGAGAAAACAAGATAAGTAGTTTAAAAAAAAAGCAGGTAGCTAGAAAGAGAGAAAACATCTTATAAACGAGACTGAACCTTCCATTTTATAGATAAGCAGTTTTAGAATTTTTACATACCTGCTGGACCTCTTGATTATGTCGCATTTCCAGAGCATTAACTTCTATCCATTTATATAATTCTCTTTTCTCTGATAGAGCTAAGCCTGTTCTAAATGTTAGTATAGTAAATGTCTATCCAAGATGGCACCATTGGAAACTCCTCTGACATACATAGGAAAGTTAAAGATTCATATGTCAAACTAGAGCTTTATTTCAAGTGAATTGAAATCTTGTTTTACAGTTGACTTTCTCAGGCCCTTTCCTTCATTTTGTGATTTTTTTTTCTGTTTCACCAATTTGATACTTGTCATAATTCTTTTGTGATCATATTGTTACTATATTTATCACACTGCAGTTAATATAGAAGAGGTCCTGTAATCATTATGAAGGAAAAAATTATCAAAACTGAGGCTTACAGAAGGGAGGGAGGTGGGGGGGTGGGGTAACCAGGTGATGGGTATTAAGGAGGGCACATGTTATGATGAGCACTGGGTATTATATGCAACTAATGAATCGTTGAACACAACATCAAAAACTAGTGATGTACTATATGTTGGCTAATTGACTATAATAATAAAAAATTATATTTAGGTAAAACCAGTTATGTGTGAGATAGTGACATTGCTGATTCTCTTATTCACAATTTTATAAAAATTGCATTTCATAAACATTAAAGTTATAGTTTACATATGTTAAATTCAAATTATGCTGTTGCCATTTGTTTCTAGTACTTTTGGTATTCTGTTATCAAAAGCACCTTAGTGGTGCCTGTGTGGCTCAGTGGGTTAAAGCCTCTGCCTTCGGCTCAGGTCATGATCCCAGGGTCCTGGGATCAAGCGTACATCGGGTTCCCTGCTCAGCGGGAAGCCTGCTTCTCCCTCTCCCACTTCCCCTGTTGTGTTCCCTCTCTCGCTATATCCCTGTGTGTCAAATAAATAAATAAAATCTTAAAAAAAAAAAAAAGCACTTCACGTTTACATGCTTGCCTTTGCCTGATGAAAATGTGAAGTATTTCCCACTAAGAGGTATGTTTGTAATGTCTAATAATAATAACTATTATTATTATAGAATATCAGTTAAACATCAGTTCATTTCTTTTTTTTTTTTTTTTTGAAGATTTTATTTACTTATTTGACAGATAGAGATCACAAGTAGGGCAGAGAAGCAGGCAGAGAGAGAGGAGGAGGCAGGCTCCCTGCTGAGCAGAGAGCCCAATGTGGGGCTCGATCCCAGAACCCCAAGATCATGACCCGAGCTGAAGGCAGAGTCTTAACCCACTGAGCCACCCAGGCGCCCCCATCAGTTCATTTCTGTTGAGTCGGGATGTATTTCCCTTATGCTTCACATTGTAAAATGAGGGAACTTTAATAAGGTATATTTAAGGCTGCTATTTTTTTTGTGGATAAAAATTCTTGTTGCTAATAATAGGTATGCACATGGATCACTTTGCTTAGAATTTGAAATTTCAGAAATATAGTAAAATGTCTTATGAGTCCTAATTTCTATTGGTAATTGTACTTTCAGATATTGTAACCAATGTTTGTATATAATGAATGGAGCAATATGTGGAACATGATTCTAAAAGTAATATATTAACATGCTTACGTGTCATAAATTTAAATGAATGTCGATGTCTTCAAATTAGTCATCTTTGTTATTGATACATATATCCTCTGTTGCTCAAAAGTAATTCTAGATTTCTTGGGACTGGCTTTAGAGATCATGATGCTTTTTAAAATTTTTCTTTTTGAATGACCTCATGTATGACCAGTCTTTGTCCCATGAAGGGGAGAAATTGATTTGTTGAAACTGCCAAAAGTAATTGGAAGTCAGATGTTGCGAGGCAGGTGGTTATTCAATCTGGGTAGTCAAATTTTTGGTTATTCTCTCTTTTCTGAGCTTCTCCTCTCCCTGTAAATATATATCTGTCGTAGCATTTACCACACTCATTTGCAGTTACCTGCTTACTTATTTTTTTCCTGTTAGACTAAGAGCACCTTACGAACAGGAAAAGTATCAACTTCATCTCTTTATTTCTGGGCCTACCACTGAATTTGTTAAAGAGATAGTATGCTTAATGAATGACTGAATTAAAAAAAGAATCTAACTTAATGAGATTATTTGCACCTGAAGGCATTTGTAAAAGTGAAGTCACTTAAGTCTTTCTGAGTATTTCGAGCATTTTAAGTATTAATTTGACATAAATAGGTACTTTCTCATGGGGGTTATAAGAGATCTCTCTGATTTGGCTATGGGAACTCACTTATTTGTTAAAAATGAGACTGAGAATAGATAGTTTGCACAAAAAGTGTAAAATAAAATTCTGACTTTAAAATAGATTTATGTCATCCTTAATTTGTAATATCTGCCAGGTCATTTCTTGGTGTTTTCTCAGTAAATGAAGTTATAGCTGGTTTTTGTTTTTTGTTTTTTTTTGTTTTTTTTTTTAATTTTATTTTTTATAAACATATATTTTTTTTCCCCAGGGGTACAGGTCTGTGAATCACCAGGTTTACACACTTCACAGCACTCACCATAGCACATATATAGCTGGTTTTTTAAAATTGTTTTCTAAATTTAGGGGCTGCAATCTTACAGATTTTAATCTATTTTTCAATTGGCAATTCGTTAACTTGTGATAGCAGAAAGATCATTACACTGTGGTATATGGAATCTGAGTTCTAATCTTCCTGCTGCTAACAAGCTGCACAATCATCTAGCCCTGAGTGGCTTGGTATTTCTTTTTCATTTGTTTGACTTTACATTAACATAGAACTGCAGAAACTCAAAGTTCTTGCTAGTGAAAATATAAAATGTCTTGGAACTTTAAAGTATGCATAAAATACCCATGTTCCATTGAACCCGGTGTATACTTCTGTTGCAACACCTCAATTCTTCTGTTTTGTGTTTATTTTCTTTCTCATGGTAGGCTTCTTGAGGGTAGGATCTCAGTCATTTAATCTTCATATTTATAGTACTAAGTGTAGTATGTAGCGCCTTATAAATGATTATTGAATGGGCAAATATTTATGTGTGTCACCATCCAGTAGTTGAAAAGAAATTGGGAAACCTAGATTCTAATATCTGATATTTTGTTTTCTTAGCTATATTAGTTTGGGTAATTCATTTAGCTGCTCTGGGTCTGGGTCATTTATGAAAGATAGGAAATGGTTTCAGAGGAGTTTCCTGCTTCTAAAATTTGGTCATTACATGTAAATTTAGAAATTTATATGTCCTTCAACTGAACCTTGTGTGTGAGGTTGGGTGGCAGAGAGAGAACTGGTCAATAGGTAGTCACCATGTATGTAAATATGTATATATGTCCTGTGGAATGTAAATATCTCTTTAATATTTAAGGTGTTAAGAGGTTCAAGGTTGAAATAGAGCCTCTCTTGCCATGGTGTTTAAATTTCTAGAATTGAGATTTTTAATTTTTGTCTTAAAGTAGACTTTAACCTTGAATACATAGGATCTAACAAGACTTTAAAGGTTAATTCCATTAACATAACAAGTCTTTCTAATACATAAGATTTTTCACATATACATATACATAAAAGTAAGTGGTATCAATTTAAAGTCATTAGTTTCACTTGTGGTAAGTGAATTAAAATTCTGTGAGCATAGCAAGGCTATAAAGATAACTACCATAAAGATATACCTATAGATCAGTGGAACAGAACTGGAAGTCCAGAAATAAATCCCTTACACTTAAGGTCAGTTAATTTTCAGCAAGGTTGCCATGACAAACATGGAAAGAATAGTCTTTTCAACATATGGTGCTGGGACAACTGGATATCTACATGCAAAATGAAATTGGACTACTCTTTCACATCATATGTAAAAATTAATCAACTGGATCAAAGACCTAAATATAAAAGCTAAAACTGTAAAACTCTTAGAAGAAAACATAGGAATAAATCTTTGTGACCTTGGGTTAGATGATGGTTTCTTTAGATATGACATCAAAAAGACAAACAACAAAAGGAAAAATGGGTAAATTGGACTTCATCGAATTAAAAAACTTTTATGCCTTAAAGGATACCATCAGTGAAGTGAAGAAAGTACTCACAGAATGGAGGAGCATATTTCCAAATCACTTATTGATAAGAGACTTATATCTGGAATATAAAGAACTCTCACAACTTAACAATGAAAAGACAAATAACCTAATTTAAAAATGGGAAAAGGGGGGCACCTGGGTGGCTCAGTGAGTTAAAGCTTCTGCTTTCGGCTCAGGTCATGATCCCAGGGTCCTAGGATCGAGCCCTGCATGGGGCGGGGGGCGGGGGGGTGTCTCTCTGCTCAGCAGGAGGCCTGCTTCTCTTCCTCTCTCTCTCTGCCTCCCTCTCTGCCTGCTTGTGATCTCTGTCTGTCAAATAAATAAATAAAATCTTTAAAAAGAAATGGGAAAAGGATTTGAGTGGATATTTCTCAAAGGAAGATATGCAGTGAGTATGCACATGAAAAGTTGTTCAACATCTTTAGTCATTAGAGAATTGCAAACGAAAACCAGAATAAAAAAGCATTTCATATCACTAGGATGGCTAGAATGAAAAAGATGACAGTAACAAGTGTTGATTAGATGTTGAGAAGTTGGAACCCTCAGATATTGCTGGTAGGAATGCAAAATGATGGAGTAGTTGTGGAAGACAGTTTGTCAGTTCCTCAAAAAGCTAAACAAAGAATTATCATATGACCCAATAAATTCCACTCCTAGACATATACCAAAAGAATTGAAAACATGTTTGCACAAAAATGTGTACATGAATGATCACTGCAGCACTATTCTTAGTAGACAAAATATAAAAACAATCCAAATGTCCATCAACATATCTGATGTATGAAAAAATTACATATGGTATATCCATAAGTAGAATATTATTCAGTCATAAAAAGGAATATAGTACTGATATATACTACAGCATAGATGAATCTTAAAAAAATTATGCTAAGTGAAAGAAGTGTCTTTTGTGTCTACAAAAGGCCACACATTATATGATTCCATTTATATGAAATGCCTAGAATGGGCGAATGTGTAGAGACAAAAGATAGATTGCCTGGCAGTAAAATTACTCTGTACCACAATGGTGGATACATGTTATTATAAATTTATTCAAGCCCATAGAATGTATAATACCAAGAGTGAATCCTAATATAAATCATGGAGTTTGGGTGATAATATGTCAATCAATGTAGGTTAATCATTTGTAATAAATAATACTACTTTGGTGGGGATATTGCTAATGGAGAAGGCGTGCATTTGTGGGGGCAGAGGATATATGAGAAACCTCTGTACCTTCTGCTGAAACTTACTGTGAGCCTGAAACTATGCTAAAAAATAAAGCCTATTTAAAAAAATTGAAAAGTATGTTACACTTAGCCAGGAACAACATGGGTGAGGGAAAGGAGTGTGGGTAGTGGCTACTGATGAGTACAGGGTTTTATATATTGTTTTGCTTTGTTTTGTTTTTTTACATAACCCACTAGTTATGCAATACAATGCATTTAAGATATTAAATATCTTCAAATAATTGTTTATTTACATGTTTTATAAACAAGTTTTTACATGAGAGCTATAATGTAAATACAGCACAAGATCTTCATATGTATTCCGAGTATTCAATAAATTAAGAAAGTCGATTTAAATCTTCTTGTTTATATGTGTACAAATCTGTTTTTGTGCATATATCTCCCCCTACTTAAACTCATTTTTAGAATTCTAAAATAATAAAACAAAAAGTGTACACAGCTTTGCAAAAAATATCTGAATTTGCCATATGTATGATTTTTGTTTTTCATTGTAAAATTTACATAACAAAAAAGTTACCATTTTAACCATTTTTAGTGTACAGTTCAGTAGAATCAGATACAGTCACACTGTTGTATAACCATCACTGCTATTCATCTCCAGAAATTTTTTCATCTTCCCAGTGTGTTACTCCATAACCATTAGACAGTAACTCCCCAATTCTCTCTCCCTCTCTGCCCTGGCAACTACCATTTTACTTTCTGTCTCTCTGAATTTGACTACCGTAGTAGGTACCTTACATAAATGGATTAGTATTTGTCCTTTTGTGACTGGCTTATTTCACTTAGCATAATGCCTTCATGTTATAGCATTTTTCAGAATTTATTTTTTAGGACTGAATAATATTTCATAGTGTGTACCACACTTTGTTTATCCATTCACTTGTTGATGGGGCATTCTGGTTGCTTATACCTTTTGGCTATTGTGAATAATGTTGCTATGAACATGGGTATACAAATACCTAATCAAGCTCCTGCTTTCATTTCTTTTCGCTATATACCCACAAATGAAACCCTGGATCACAGGTTTAATTTTTTGAAAAACCATTGTACTGTTTTCCACAGTTGCTACAACATTTCACTTTTCCCACCAGGATATGTAAGAGTTCTGATTTCTCCACATCCTCACCAACATTTGTTGTTTTCTGTCTTTTGGATAATATCCATTCTAGTGGATATGAAATGGTATTTCATTGTGGTTTTAGTTTGCATTTTCCTAATTACTCATGATTTAACATCAGTTAATGTACTTATTGCTCATTGTATATCTTCTTTGAAGAAATGTCCATTCAAGTCCTTTGCCCACTTGGGATATTCTTTATGGAGTGATAAAAACATTCTGGAATTCATTGGTGATGATGGTTGCACAAGTTTGTGAATGTGCCAACAACCATTGAATTGTACACATAAAAATAATAAAAAATAAACTAAACCAAAAAATGGGTATGGAGAACTGAGAATTTGTAAGAGAACTAAAACTACAAATTGGATAATTATACCAAAAAGGAAGATTAAAGACTTGGGGATGATGCCACCAGGATAAATTATATAAAAATACCAAGTTTCAATTTGCCAATGTTTACCAAGAATTTAAAGAACTCTTTTTTTTAAAAGATTTTATTTATTTATCAGCTAGAGATCACAAGTAGGCAGAGAAGCAGGGAGAGAGAGAGGGGGAAGCAGGCTCCCAGCTGAGCAGAGAGCCTGATGCAGGGCTTGATCCCAGGACCCTGAGATTATGACCTGAGCCGAAGGCAGAGGCTTTAACCCACTGAGCCACCCAGGCACCCCTAAAGAACTCTTTTTGAGATAGTAACCAGATATCTTCTTTTTCTATTGGAGTTAAACCAAGAGAAAATGGACTTCGTAATGTTGGTGAGAATTTTTTTGAGTTTGACATTATTTGGCTTTGGAGAGTTGTGTGGAATCAAATAAGAATTTTTGTTAAATATTTAAAAGGGGACAGATTCTTACTTAGTTTCTGACTATTTGATGATAAGTCTATTGAGCAAGTAGCAAGTAAGTCTATTGAGTAACATTCCAGTGGATTATTACCAACTTTTATGTATGGTGGTAACGTGGACACAAAAGCTATTAAAGGGTACTGATCATATCATCATACAGAGTTTCTGTGACTGGTGCTTTTTTGGGTAGTGCTTCCATTAGTTTGTTCTGTTACTGTGAATGTAATAGAAGCATGTTTGAGCATGGAATTAATACTTTGTATGAGAATAAAGATATTAATTAGTCTGTTAGAAAAACATATTCTCTGTGGGGAAATTATCATCTATCTATAATCTAGTGGAGATCCACTAAAAGAGGGAATGGCTTTTATTTCACAGTAATGTGAATAAGTAATAAGTAATGTGAATGAGTTTCTACAGAGACTCTTGTAGTCCGTGATATTCTAGTTGTTGAACTTAAAGTTGCTGATTACTTCACTTAGAGGAGGAAGTCATATTGGGTTAGTGTTTTATACTTTTCAACTTCCTTTCCCTGCCTTACTGCATTTGATTCTTATAGTATCTGCTAGTGTCAGGCCTGCTGCATATAGCTGTGCAGGTTGAAATTGGAACCTACTGAAACTGTGAAATACAACGATTTTGATGAGGATATGAATGTAGGACTTGATGAATGTAGTCACTCTTCTTTTTTTTAACTTTTTAATTTTTTTATTAACATATAATGTATTATTAGCCCCAGAGGTACAGGTGTAGTCACTCTTCTATATAAATAGAGGTACTGAGGTACCTGGCTGGCTCAGTCAGTGGAGCATGTGACTCTTGATCTTGAGGTTGTGGGTTTGAGCTCTATGTTGGCGGTAGAGATTAAGAAATAAAATCTTTGATAGATGGATGGATGTGCTGATGCAGATTATAGGTACGTGGTATAAGAGTGCCCCATAAAGTCATTGTTTTTTCCCATTATATGATTTATAGTACCTTCGTTTATTTCATTTCCTAAATCTTTAATCCATTCACATTGCCTCTATTGAAAAATAGCCTACCCCACCCTCCTTCTGTCTCACTATATAGACTCTTTCCTCATCTGTAAGATTAGTGGTGGTGATACTGTGTGCCTAACAGGTATTATTTTATTATGTGAAAGTGAGACAATAAATAAAGTGAGACAAATTTTAGTGACTAAAATACTTTTTATAGGAACTATTCTTTCCATGTACCTCAGATTTTACTAAGTGACGTTACTTGTCTCTGAATGTGCTTCACTATTTTTAAAAAGGTTTCTTCATTTCTTCTTCTTAAGCTTGACTTCTCCTCACACTGTTCAAAAACCCCTCTCCCCTATATATCTTTCAGGAAGACCATACTCAGCTGATACATCCTTCAGGAAGTTTTCTACAATCCTTTTTCCTCTTATAAATGTCAACTCTCCTTACCTCTTCATTTTGCCCTTATATGCCATGAAGTGATTTGTGCCTCATACACTCGTTTATATACTTGCCCTAGTTCATTGTTCAGCTCTTTGGGTGAGGGAAGGGCTATGTCCTATTGATGTTTATGTTCTCTACAGAACTGAACAGAATGCTTTAAGAATAGTAGGGGGGAAATATAGAAGAAAAAGCATTTGTTGAATTTGAGTTCCATTCATCTGTTCCAACCATAGCACTTGACATACGCATCTGTTATAGCACTTATTGGTGTTAACAGCAAAAATTTGATTGGAGTCATTGTGCTAGAGCTAACTCCTGTCAGTCCAAGAAAGCTGATTGCTAGATACTCAGGAATTTTGTGAACCTGATAAACTGTTGATAGTTTGAAATTGGCTACGGTTGGGAGTATTTATACCATGTAAATTGGCAAACTCTTCAAATCATGGCTTTTTATTTTGGGAGAACCAATTTACCAGCCATCACTAGTTGTGTGTCTCTAACCCACAGTAGTTTGTGAATTCCTTCAGATTCATTTCTTCCTCGGTGCCTGCCCTGTGATAGGAATACTCTGCAGAATTAATGAAAAAATAACTGATTAAATATATCAGCTGCCTCATTCCTCTACTCTCTGACTTCTGTTGGCAGAGACTGAATTTCAGAGTCTGGTGTGTTTTTTAAAACCAAGATCAGAAATGGCCCATTGTCATGGTATGCACTCACTTTTCTTTCTCCTTCAGAGTTTGAACCAAAAAAGGTGTCTGTTGGAAATCAAGGCTATTAAACACAGATGTTTCAATAGCACAGTAAGGATGGCATTTCTGTCCATTATCACCTTGTTAAGCTACTCCTGCTATGACTTTGCTGCCTACTAAGTTTTTGGCATTCATTGCTTAACTGACTGACTCACCTTTCAGTTTCCAAGTTGGAAGCCAACAGTGTGAACCATCTCAAATTAGCTGAAAGATTTCCTTTCACATTATAAGAGGTAACTGATTAATTCTCTCTAGTCATAGATTATATCAATACTGACAAATGAAAATACAATGTCTTGTACCTTCAAATATTACTAAAAATTACTGTATTAAAACAACTCAAACTCTTTTTTCATTAATGTTTCTGTTAGTTTTATTAAAAGTAGCATTTATATAAAATGAAATTTAGAGGTAATATTAAGAATCATGTGGATTTTTAAAAATTTATTCTAAAGTATCTTCCATAATCATGATATATGTAAGTTTAAAAATACTGCTGTGCTTTCTGGCCATTCCATGTGCCATCCATTGCCATCTAAACTCAGAACCATTTTAAATTTCCTTTAAATTTTGAAGAAAATAAACATTATACTCACATCTCAACACTGAGTATTAAAAGAATGGAAAGAGCAGATTTCTGAAGTTCTCAGTTTTATGTTCTATACATTACATTTATGTACTTAGAGTACTTTTAAATCCCTTTCAAAAGGCTGAGATGAGAGTGCCTGGCTGGCTCAGTCTTGATCTTGGGATCATGAATTTAGGTCCCACGATGAACACAGAGCTTACTTAAAACAACAACAACAACAACAACAACAACAACAAAAAACGAAGTGAGGGGTGGTGGTGCTGAGATGTACCAGTATGTATTGAATAGATAGCAGATTCATTCTTGTAACCAAGGAGGTAAGTAGGCTAATCACCAACATAATTTTTTTATTTCTGAAGTTCTACTCTCACTTTACACAATAGGTTAAATATTTTCTTGCTAAAATTGAGATAGACAGAAAATGACATTACACAACATGCATATTTGTTGGTTTTATTGAAAGTGCGAAAAATTTCAAACAGTTCTAATTAGGTGCAAGTGCACTTTATCTCTAGAGGTACATCTTTCAGTATCAGCCACTCAGTTGCACGTTGAAATTCTGTGCTATTTGGAATTTGTGCATTGCATATACTACAGATGTTTGATTCAATAATAATAATAATAGAGGGGTGACATTTTAATAAAACCTTGCTTATTCTATGGAAAAGTTGAGAGATAGAAGCTATTCAAAAAAATGGGAGATTCCTGTTTGGGTTAAAAATTTATAGTGTGCTAGTATTTGTTCTCAAGTGTGTGTGTGTTCCAGAATACTGTTGGATCATTTCCAGAGATTAATAGGCATTTGAAATTTATAATCAAAACATGAAAAGAATAACTACTTTTTATTTTTCAGACAAAGTTAAGGTCATCACAAATTTTGGTAGAAATGAAGCAGCAACTAACTTTTATTTTATAAGAATAATTAGAATTCTGAATATAGTGTCTGTAATCTATATTACATGATCATGAACAGTTTATATCTATAGAAGGAGCTGTTCAGGTCATCATACAGAATAATTTCCAGTAGACTCTGCATATAACTGGTCATATAAATTCTATGTTTAGGGGTTCTATGAGAATGGGAAAACCAGAAGTATTTTGATCTGCACATCTTGTAGAGGGATAGAAATTCCCTCAAAATTCTGATTATGTGTGAGAGATTCTTGTTATGGAAAATACTGCATTAAGTAATTGTTTTTACCAGATGATCCCATAGGTTACTTTTGGCTCTAAAGTTCTTGGAATCTGTGATGGATTTCTGAACTGTTTCCTTAATAAAATGACAGAGCATTATAACTTCTGCTTAAGGTGTCTTTTCTATGAAATGAATTCTATCCAAAAGATAATAAGAAATGAACTTTAAAAATTATAATTAATATTTAGTGATAAAACAAATTGTCAATAACACTTGAATGCTAGTTTTACAAAACATTAATTAGATGTTCCTGTTGTCATACACTATCAGAGCTTAACATTTCTTCAACTTAGAAAACATTATTTTAATCTTTTAAGATCCTCTAAGTTAAAAAAAAAATAAGATCCTCTAAGTCTGTATCATAATTAATTAAAAATGAAACAAAAGTGATTTCTTTTGGTGAGCACCTACTATGTATATTAGGTACATCATAGTGAAAGTGGTTTTCCTTTTTAGCTAGATTTTTTCTTCAAAGCAAAATATTACTTATTATGAATCAAGGGTATAAGTTTTAGGCTCTAGGATTTATTCATGCTTAGGTCATTTACCAGAAATGGTATGTATTGTCGGTCTATATGGTGTTGTTATTAGATATATTACCTATTATTAGATATATGGTTAAGACTGTGCTTAAATGCTTATACAAAAACTATTTTATTTTTTAGTATTTGTATTTAGAATATCTGTGACATACAGTTACATGTGGAAATATATAGTAATTACCAATATTTTTATTTTGCTTATTATGTTTTACATTTTAACTGCACAATTTATGATTTTATTAGTCAGTAAAAATGCATTTTAGGTAATACTAATTGAAATATAACTGATAGAAATATGATAGAATTTAGGGAGAATTATCACTTTGCCTCAAGTGCATAAGGCTCTTGTCTCCCTCCTACTCTACCCTTCTGTCTGGAAAATCTTTTGTATGATTGGCTCCTCACTCTTCAGGTCTCAGCTTCATTGTCATCCTAGAAAGATCTTCTCTGCCACCATTTCCCCAGTCTAACTAGGTCTTCACTACTTTGTTAGTTTCCATTGTTAAGCTCAGTTTATTTCCTTTATAGAACAGATCATAAGTTGTGATTATGTGTTTGCTTACTTGCCTTTCCCATTAGACTACATGCTTCATGGAAGTAAAACTAAGTCTGTCTAACTCCCCAGCATAACCCAAACACCTAGTTCAATAACTACAACAAAATTTTGCTGCCTCTAAGAAACTTGTCCACTCAAACTCACTCTCTTATCTTTGTGAGGAGGCACTTTATGCTAGATCTACCACTTACTAAATTTGATCTTGTGAAGTTACTCAGTCTCTCCATTCCTCAGTTTCTTCGTCTCTGCAAAGATGACATATTTCAGGGGTTCGTTATGAAAAATTAACTTTATTAGGGCATTTAGAGTTCTTAACACAATGCTTAATAATAAGCAGTGAATACAGATTTTTAATATTTTAAGATGTATTAAGGTCTGGATTGCATGGAAAAAAAATTTTTTTTTGACAGAGAGATAGAGAGAGAGCATAGTAGGCAGAGCAGGAGACAGAGGGAGAGGGAGAAGAAGGCTTTCTGCTAAGCAGGGAGCCCGATGCAGGGCTCGATCCTAGAACCCTGAGATCATGACCTAAGCCGAAGGCAGCTGCTTAATGGACTGAGCCACCCAGGTACCCCATGAAAATTGCTTATCATTGTGTCTAATGCTCTCTTTTTTGTTGTAAGCTTCAGGAGGAGTATAATAGGTATGTTTTACTTGGCTGTACTACTACATGTCTGCAGTATTCTGTAGCAAGTTAAGGTCTGGTTCAACATCCATTAGATACTTAATTCCATACCCTAAATATCTATAGAGTAATAAAAATTTTTCTCTTCATGTCTGAGTGTTGCTATAAACCAAAACAAATAACATCACCTTTATTCCTCTTATTTACCAGAAGCTCCAACCACTCAGAGCTGTTCTGCATTCTTAGACACACACCCTTGCAACTTCTTGTACCTTTCCTTGTTCATGCTCTCTTCTGCTCTGTTTTTACATTCCATGTCCATATCTAGAAAGTTTTTAAAAGGTCTGTGCTCAAAGATGCCACCTCTGTAAAGCTTTGTTTAATCTTCCATAGAGAGAGAGCATCTTTCCTCTTAGCTCTTTGTTTATGACTTTTTGGATACCTAATAATGTAATATTTTACATTCGACTCATTTGTATAAAGCTCTTCCTGTGTAAAAGAAATACAGACTTCTATGTTCAACAAATATTCATGGCACTCTTAACCATTTGCTAAGTACCATGCTAATAGCTTATACCACAAGGATAATTTGCATGTGGACGTCTAAGGAAATAAACCCATATGTATTAAAGATAATTTAGTGCTGTAACAGAAGTCTATTGAAGATGGTACAGACTGAGATTAGCTTTGCCTATATGATTTAAAAAGGCCTTCTTGGGAGGTAATATTTTAAAATGGGTAAGAATATTCCCAGCAGACAAGAGGAAGAGCACGGAAGCATGAAAGTAACTGTTTTAAGGAAATACCATTTTTCTGATATATCTAGAAAAAAAGATTCTTTTTATTTTCCAGTTCTGTTGGGGTCTACCCAGTATAATACTTGACATATAATGAATTTTTAGTGTTTGAATAATGAATAAGGACAAGTGGTATGTCTATCACAAGCCAGCATAAACTGCTATCTTTTGCTTCCCTTTTATTTTTAACTCTTTATTTTCAGTCAGTATCTTCCCAAGTTGATACAGTGGCTAGTACATAAAGTTTCGAGTCTGGTCTACAAGTTTAGTAACTTTAGTGAAATTTGCCTCTCTTATTGTTACAGTACAATTTCTGCTACTGATTTAACTGGCTCAGCTTGGGTCACATATTCATCTTTAAGCAAATAACTTGGTCAGTGAGAGGATAATTACTTCTTAATTTGGAGAAGTAAGTGGGGGCTAAGTCATTCTAGATGCAATGGGATGCTTTCAGAGGTTTCAAAAAGAAAAATTACATGATCTAGTTGTGTTTTTTAAAATACTGTTTTTGGTGCTATGCATAGAATGGATTGCAGAAGGCAAAAGTGAAAGCACCTAGACTTATGAGGTAGTTATGGTACTTGTCCAGGTGAGAGACAGTGATAATCTTGTTTTGGTTATGAATTAAAAGGAGTGAACAGTGAGGTTAAGGGGAAAATGAAAGATGATTCCTCAGTTTTTGACTTGAGTAACTGAATGGTAGTGCCATTTATTAAAATAAGGAGAACTGGGTATGAGAACAGTTTAATTTTATATTACATTTTTCATTGTTAAATATCTGCATAGAGAAGCAAATATATCAATTGGGCAAGTCCTTGGGTGTCATTTTTCTCTGTAAAGTGGAAATAATGCTATCTAATAGGGGTACTGAGTCATATGTTTATGAATGAATGATGTTGAAATTCAAAACTACAGGGTTTTAAAAAAGGAACTGTCTTCCTTTCCCTCAGTAATTTTGTTGCCACATTTAGCAGTTACAAAACAAGGTACTGTGTGTTGATGATCATGTTTGGTAGATAAAGGATCTGGCATAGGAGAATATATTTTTTAAAAAGCGACTAGTTTTACTTTATCAGATTGTCCATTTCTTGCCTTCTTCCTTGTGTTTTTATCCTAAAAATGATGTTTTATGAAATGTGTAAGATAAAGGAGAAAGGAATTCCCTATAGTACCCTGGTCAAACACTAATGAACTTGCCCTCAGATATATATATGCTTGACGTTGCCTGGACCCATGAGTTAAATAACAAATGACAGTTGTGGTTTCTGTTGTGTACAGTTGCCTGGTTACTCAGTCCCTGTACACTAGCCTATGAGGCTAATGCTTTTTGTACTTATGAGAGATTGGGGATATTCCTGATGTACTTTTTAGATTTTGTATTGTGGGGTATCTTAAGGGTGGCACAGGTGGGATTAAACCTGTCTGGAGCAGGGTAAGGGCCTGACATCAAGTGTTAATTTTGAATGTGTAGTGGTTATATCAAATAGTCTTAAAATTATCCCTAAAACACAATTATTTTCATTTTGTAGCTTACATATCTGGCCTAGATATGCTTCACAATTCCTACTTTTCAATACTTAGTAATATGAAATAAAATGAAGAAATTATTATGTACACTAAGATTGACATTGAAATGTGTAAGAATGTCCTATCATAGTGTTAGTTACTATTTTTTTAATTACTCAGAAAGTACATAAATAACATTTTCATTGTAAATGG
This sequence comes from Lontra canadensis, assembly GCF_010015895.1. Classification (NCBI taxonomy): domain Eukaryota; kingdom Metazoa; phylum Chordata; class Mammalia; order Carnivora; family Mustelidae; genus Lontra; species Lontra canadensis. The sequence goes on from NW_022631173.1 coordinate 64,663, forward strand.
CTAATGAACTCAGAAGCCTTAAAAAATAAAAATTGATACCCCTCTTTGTGAGTCACATGGATTTCTCTAAAATAGCTACCCAGAAAGGGAATGACTGGGCTAAAGGATACATTCATTTCATTTTGATAGATATTGCCAAATTGACCCCTTCAAAAAAGCCTTACCTTCTACCTCATGAGCATGCATATTATACAGCAACAGATTATGTCAATATTTTTAGTTGTTTCCCTTTGAAAGGTGTGAATGGTATTTTTTTTAATTTGCATTTTCTTAATTACTAGTGAAATTAAGCATTTTTCTATGTGTATTGGTTTATCTTGATGATATTACAGTTTCCAAACCAACTTACTTTGGTATTTATTGAATTTCAAAGTGATTAGTTAATGTGCACATAGTAATGGTTGAATATAACAATGCTGAAACACTTGATTCATGTTGTTAGTTTTACTATAGACAAAGTATATATTATGGTGTTTAATTTATTGCCTTTTCATGTATATCACAGTGGGCATAAATATAGAGACCACTTATGATGATGATGATGTGACCTTGGTTAAGTTACATATTCTCTCAGTGCCTTAGATGTCTCATGTACAGATAAATGGATAAAGAAAATATGATTTAGACACATAGTGGAATACTATTCAGCCTTAAAAAAGGAAATCTTGCCATTTGCAACAACATGAATGAAGTTAGAAGACATTATGCTAAGTGAAATAGACATAGAAGGTCCGTTACTATGTGATATCACTTGGGAGTAATCTAAAATAATCAAATTCGTAGAAGCAGAAAGTAGGATGGTGGTTGCCAGATGTCGGGGGGAAAGAGGAAATGGAAAAGTATTAGTGAGAGGATACAGAGTTTCAGTTATACGAGATGCGTAAGTCATAGAGATGTATTGCAAAGCATAGTGGCTATAGTTACTAGTACTGTATTGTATACTTAAAACTTTGCTAAAAGGGTAGATGTTAAGTGTTATTATCACCAAATAATAGTAATAATAATGATGAGAATAAAGAGGTTAGAAGGAAATTTTTGGAGGTGAGGGATAGGTTTATGGCTTAGACTGTATAGATGGTTTCACAGGTGTATACTTACCTCCAGTTCGTCAAGTTGTTTACATTAAATATGTACAGCTTTTTAAATTTTAGTCATATCAATGAATTTTTAAAATATATGTATTTATTTATTAGGGGGAGTGAGATGAGCAGAGGGGGAGGGACAGGGAGAAAGAATCTGAAGCAGACTCCAAATTGAGCACAGACCCTGCCGTGGGGCTCAATCCCACAACTACAAGATCATGGACTGAGGTGAAACTAAGAGTTGGACTCTAACTGACTGAGCCACCCACAGGTGCCCCTAAAATGGTTTTTAAAAAAAGAAAAGTTATGAAAATTGTTAATATCTGTAAAAGTGCTTAGACTAGTGCTTGGCCATAGTAAGTGCTATTTGAATGTCTACTAAATTAATCAAATTAATAAATTCATTGCATATTGAGTAAATTCGGTTCTTTAACCCAGTAGGATCTCAGCATTTTAAATAAAACTTCATGATACAAAAATGTACTACAGCTCAAGTGATAATGTCTAAAGCTTACACATTGAATATGTGCTGTATAAGTGGTTGCCAGGGCAATTATTAAATGGAAAAGAGTATCTAAAATTTTCTCTATTTTATGAAATGAGTTGGGTGTGAAAGTATTAGTTTTATTTTTCAAATATTCCATACGACTTATCTTCAGAACTAAGACTTTTATTTGGAGCAATGAATAGTGTGATCTGGTAGGAAAAACCCACAGATATTTGAAGTTCGAAAGAGTAGGGTTCAAACCCAGCTCTAGAACATAATAAAACCCTTTCACAGGATTGATGCGAAAATGAACTGTAGTAACATATGGGAAGTGTGTAGACCAGTGCCCTGGCATTCAGTAAATGGTAGCTGCAGTTGTTTATAACTGTCTCTTCTCTTTGCACTCCTAATAACTTTGCTGATATCTTTATCATAATAATTATCACATTGAACCATGAATATTTGTTTCTGTAACCATCACAGGGCTGTGACTTCCTTGAAGGCAAGAATATTGTGTCTTTTTTTACCTTTGTATCTATCTGTTCTGCAAACTGGCCAACTGCAAGTTTGGCTATCAGTTTTGATCTGAGAGTGTTTTAAATTTGAGCTGGTTGCCCAACATTTAAAAGTCAGGAGGCGGCCTCACATTAAACACACACATACACACACACACACAAAACAAAACAGAATTCCTGGTTTCTGGCTTCTCTTCAAAGAATGAGAAAATTCTGGCAACATTGAACCCCAGATTTTCCATAGCAGCAATCAGCTGTTCTGGAGTAGCAGCCACTTCATTGGATGAAATATGCTCTCCAGTTTGCCATAGTCCCCAGCACCCCAGTACTGTTTCCTCAAAACTAAAGCTACTAAAACTAAATAAAACTCCTAAACTAAATAAAGCTACTAAAACTAAATAAAACTAAAACTAAAATGGCAAATGCCATTTGCTCATCACATTTCACTCATTTATATACCTATCTGGCTGCTCTGGACACTTGGATTTGAGAAAGCTGCTGTAGTGACTATCAGACGAGAACTTTGGAAGTACCCAAGAAATCTTTGTTGAATGAATGAATCAAAGAACCATAAACATACAAGTATAGAAAGTTTACCAGATTTACTTTTAAATGCAAGTGACAAGGGTTTAGCTGTGCTTTAGCAACAGCTATTCCCATCATCTTTTTCAGTTTAGAAGGTGTGGTGGTGTTGGGGTGTCAGAGAATGATGCTCTGAAATAGTTGGCTTTCATTGGATGTGATTGCCAGGCTGCCACAATTTTCAAGAATAGATATCCTCAAATTTATTAAGTACTGGCATAATGCAGAGAAACGTGACAAAAAGTAAAATATGATCAAATGCACTTGCCATTTATTTTGGAATGCATGACAATATCTATTCACTTGAGCAGAAACATACAAACAACACCCAACTGTGTTTGAAGACAGGGTATCTTTGATCAGAATCTCTGAAGTATCCCTTTGAGTTTAGCTATTAGTATAATAAACTTTATTAATTTATACCTCACAGTAATTTGGGATTTATAATTATTTAGCCTAGTTGAACTAATGCATGACCTAACCTGTGAAGGAAGAGTTAGCCAAGTAAGTGAACTGTATGGGTAACATTTCTTTGGCAAGGGTGGGGCCAGTAATAATCTAATGAAAAAGAATAGGCTTTTCTAGTTTTAGTTTTGGGGGAAGTATCATGGTATAATGAAAAAGAGAAAGTGCCTCAGAGTCCCATACATTTCCTTTTGAATCCTGTTTCTATTACTTATATGAAGAGTTTGAATCCTCAGTTGCTTTTTCTGTTACCAAAAGGGAAAAAAAAAAAAAAAGCTGCATTGGACTTGATAGTGAAAATTAGAGTATATATCTATATCAGAACACCTGACAGTACCTTTGCATTTCACATTTCAGTGCCTGGAACACTCTTTCTGAGATACATACCTTCTCATTCAGGATTCAACTCTTCTAAAGTAGAGAACAACTGTAGGAGTCTGAAATCACCCTTCATAGAACTTAACTAATCTGAAGCTATCTTGTTTATATATTTACTTATTTCTTTTTTGTCTCTTTCCTTACTGCCCACCCCACCTGCCATATACATACTATAGAACAAATTTAAACTCCATGAAGGCAGAGACTTTGGCTCTTAGTCACTACTGTAAAATAGTACCTTCCTCACTGTAGACACTCAGTAGATATTTTTTGACTGGCTGGACAACTATGAATTCTCATGAATTATTAGCACTCAATGAATGTATTTGTTAAACTTAGAACAGGTTTATCTATTGTTTATAAAATCCAGTGAGAAATTCTCCTAGTACTTTGTTAGCAGTGTATTATGTGCTTTCTTTAAAAGTAATTTTTAGCATTAATAAAAAGATGATGCTTTTTTAAAGGAGGAGGAATGTTTTATATTTCATTCTTAACTCTCTTCTCTGGTCCGATCTTCATTTTTTTTCATTCATTCTTCAGTCATTTTATTTACCTTTAAAAAACCCCTATAACAAGTATATTATAGCTATTCTCACATATTTTCTTACCAACCAGATGCATTTCCTCGAGGGAGTATAGAGGTCTGCATTTTGTTCACCCAGCACTTTATTTGCTGTATTGTAATCACTGAAGTGGTATATGCTCAGTAAGAACTTATGGAATCAATAAGGAACTGAGTATGAGAGTGGTAATATAGCATCCATTATATCTGTCTCTTTCCAGCTGTAGTCCTATGAATGCTTTAGGAACCTTGGCCCAAAAAGAAGGAATTAATTTTGAACCATCACTCTCTTAAATGAAAAACTGCCAGACCAGATGTACAGTTAACATCATTTATTGTAGTAACATCTAAATCATTGTAATTATTCCCAGGTACCCGTTTTTTGAGGGAGGGAAGAAAGGAAGGAATTGATGAATATTAGATCTACATAATGTGGCAGCTATGTAAGTCAGGCTTATATTTTTACCTAAAGAATTTTTTACTATCTTGGATATTTAATGATTATAATATAGCCCATATTGCTTTTTTCAAGTAAGGCATCATTTATGTGTATTCTGTCAGTGTTCCTTCAGTTACAGAATACTAAGTAAATAGTTCCTATTGGTACTTACTAGGCTACTTTAGCATCATTAAAAACAATAAAAATATATGTGTGAAAAATTAATTTAGCAGATTATTTCTAACCTTATGTCTCAAGAACTATAAAGAAATAAGAATGAGATCAAGTATGTAAGTATATAGTTTTATCAGTGGTATGTTTTTATGTTGTTCTGTGTTCTCTAAGTAATCTTAATACATGTTGAGTAGGGTAGGTACTATTCATGTGTGGCAATTTAAATTTAAATTTATTATAATTAAATAAAGTTTAAAATTACATTCCTTAACCAGCTACACTAGCCAGCTGTGTATAAATGCTCAGTAGTCACGTGGCACCAGTGACCACCCTATTGGACAGCACAGATATAGAACACTTCTATCATCACAGAAAATTCTGTTAGCACTGGTAGGCCATCATACACACAGCTCCTTCCCCTTTATTTTGCCACATTGTACATTAGATTTTTCTTTTTTTTTATAATTTGAAAATGAAGTTTAGTATTTTCTAGAAATCCTACCTTGCTTATTTCTTGAAATATTTTCCCTAAAATCGTTTTATCAACTATGTATTTAAATCAGCATGTTTTTTCCTTTGTTTTTCCATTTATTAAGATAGTCAACACCTGACATTTTCACCATTATTTAAAACTCTTAAGTTCTGTGATGAATATAGTTGAAATAATTCCTCTAGGTATTATTAACTTATAAGACAACATAACACATGACAGTGTCTCCTTGCACCTCATATACAATGAAAAAAATACTTATTAAATGGTGATTTTTCCCCCTTTATCTTATTAAGTAAATTATATGGTCCTTTTATATGGAAGCCTCCATAGTTAGAGATGTAAAACAGCAATTTCTTGGTTCTATAGCATGACATAGTTCAGAGCTGAGATTAGAGAAACCCCGTAGAGTTGTTAATACTTGAGGGCATCCCCAACTAGAAAAGTATGTGAATTTAGGCATGGGAGGAAGGAAGGATCTGCTTTAAATTTAGTGTAGGGTCACTGAATCTTAATGATAGATTAAACAAGGGAGGTAGAATAATGAATAGGGGTATGCAGTGTGTAGCACTAATACCAGAAGTCCATGGTTTGTGGCGGTTTTTTAATGTCCTTTCCCATATGGTTTTGAATAGAGTAGGTTATGGCAGGGATGAGCTAAGGAATAGCTTTGTTAATGAATAAATAGGAGTAATTTTTTTTAACAGGAGACTTCAATTTATTTAGAATGCCTGCTTATTTAATGAATCATGATTTAAAAAAAAACATTTTCTGATCTTAATACATTAAGATCAGAATATAGTGACTAGGGTATTCCTGTTATTTTCTTTATAAAATAGCTATATTTACATTTCAGAGCCAGCCCTAACGGCGAAATCCTTGGGTTGGGATTGTAACTGCCTTAATTAAAACCCAGTTGTGTGGAGCTTCTGAGCATTGGCAGCATCAGTCTTTAGTTAGGGTTTGGTGTGTAGTATTAGACATTAATTCATAGAGTCAGTTCACTTTGATAAGTTTGAATTAAATTGTCGTTTGGAACAAGTTTCCTACTCTACCTCATTCACCTAAAATTAACAAGGTATATGATTTATGTGCCCATCCTCTTATTATAATTTTGCTCTTAGTCAAGGCAGCTACTTTCCTGCCCTCCCACCCACATATCTCTTGGAGAAAGTAATGCTGAAAACTGATCTTGGAAAGTAGCAAGTTAGAATCGGAAAACCTAACTGGACGCACTTCTAAATATCACTCGGGGCTGCTCTTTGGAGATTACTTAATATTTCCAAAAGGAGAGGTTAAATAGGTTGTCTCTGGTGCCTTGGTTAAGCAGAGTGAAGGGAAATGTATCTCTCCTGACTCCAGGGCCCCAAATGCAAACACTGGCCTAGTGTTCCCAAACTTTCTCCTTGATGTGGATGACTTGAATGGTTTATTTTCACTTGATGAGCCACACCCCCAGGCCACTTTAGTATTCATGGCAGACCCCAACACTAAGTCCCTTTGTTGTCTTTGTTTTTTGCATTTTTTTGTTAACAAGAAAAGATAAAATTATAAGAGACCTGATTATAGACTGAGCTTCCATTGCTGATGGTTCCCACCACTTTTTTCAGCATCTCAGAGAAAGGCTAAGTCCTGGATGGGCAACAGAAAGCAGCAAAGCAAACATAAACATCATGTCTAAGCATCAATGTGGTGCTACCAGAATGGGTAAAGGATACACAGTCTTTATCAAAATATAAAGATGGGTCTTTGCCCAAAACAGTAGGATTGGCAGCATTTTAAAAAATTTGAAGTTTCCTCTAGAAGCAATGGTCTTTTCTTTAAATAAAAAAAATTTTTAAGAGGAAAGAAAAAATGAATTAAGAACTTTAAAAATCTGCATTATCATCCTGACCTAGACTAACTGAATGACATTTGAGCAAGTAGTTTAATTTCTGTGTGCATGTGTGTGTGTGTAAAATTTAAAAGAAAATGCAATTCTATGAAAAAACAAGTTGGTAGGGTAGATTAATGTCATTGCCCCACAATTTTACATTAGAACCTGTAGAGATTGTAAGTAAAACAAATTCTTGACCACAATTTCATTTGTCCAAATCAAAAGCATAAAAAAGGAGTTGGCAAGAGTGCCCAAATATTTAGGGAATGAAAACTAGAATAATAAGGTAGGGGGTAATTTACTGTATATTGACAAAGTGGAAGAAATAGGCCTATAGTGTAAATGTCTGCATATTCTTTTATTCTAGGCAGAACTCTTACATTAGCATGAGGTGAAAACTCAGGCTTTGGGCAATAAAGTTTATAGGAGAATGAGCCTTTGCTACCTCTCACTTTATAATTTATTTACTGTTTTAGCTGTTCTTCTTTTGCCTTTATTTTCCTTGAAAATTTTTTATCTTGCTCTTTCTTTCCCAGCTGTATGTGACACCAGGAACTGCCCTCTTACTGTGAAGGCCACATTCAGTTGTTGAAACAATAACAAGTTGCTATTTGATCTGGCAGTTGTCATTCCTCTGTAGTGCTTAAAAGTACAAAATCTATAGCCTGTAACTTGCTCTTCATTGCCTCTTGTAGCACAACAGGTGTGAAAAGGCTATCTGGGTCTCATGACAGAGCTTTTTATTTGTAGTTGGTTACTCTTACTTGTTACCACTTAATGCCCACCATTTAGCATAAGTATAAATGGTCTCATAGAAAATTCTTACACATTGCATTTATAAAAGTGTCAGATGGGAAAGAATCTTAAAGATAATTTATTACAACCCTTTATTTTACAGAAGAGGAAATTCAGGCTAAGAGAAGATTATGTCATAGTTGTGAAAGAATCTAGACTTTAGAATCTTCAAGAACGAAATTAAATCCTAGTCTCACCATTTATAAACTGGAGTCTCCTTAAGTAAATTATTTATTGTCTCTGAGCCTCAATTTTTCTCATTTGTTAAATGAAGATAATAATGTATGTAAAAGGTTGTTGTGAAGATGATATGTTAACATAAAACCTAGTTCCTGGTTTGTAGAAGATACTCAGTGAATGTTCGGTTGCTTCTCTTTCCTTCCCCCCCTTTCCTTTGTTCAGGGTTACTTATAATTAGTAGCATAGCTGAAATGAAAACGAGGTTGTTCTGATTCAAAGGGCATGTCTTTACCTTGAATGAAAGTAAAACAAACAAAAAAAAAAAGAAAAAAAAAAGAAAGTAAAACAAAATTCTTATTTCAGAAGTAATAGAAACTTAGAAAAGATAAAAAAAAAGTCATAATTCCATGATACAGAGGGAACAATTTGATCTTTATTGTGTATCATTTTTCTGTGAGTACACATAGTATAAATACAAATATGTAATATATGTAATATAATATACACATGTGTTTTGTGTATATATGTAACTTATTAATAAGCAGAAATGTACATAATTTTGTAACCCATTTTTTCTTTAATATGTAACAACTTTTAATGTTAGTAAATATTCTTCTATATCAAGGTCAGCAAACTTTTTCTGTAAAGGACTAAATAATAAATATTTTAGGCTTTGTAGGCCATACAGCCTCTGTTGTATCTACTCAACTCTGCCATTATAGTAGTTCAGAAGCAGCCACAGACCATATATAAACAAGTGGAAATGGTAGGGTTCCAATACAACTTCATTTACAAACACTGATTTTGGCCTCTGGGCTCTACTTTGCTGACCCTGGTTCTTCACCATCATTGTAATGGATGCATGGTATTCCATTTATTTATTTAAACTATTATTGGATATTAAGAATTGTGCCAATTTTGTGTATGTCTGATGATATACAAGGAGCAGTGTGAATGTCCTTATAGTTAAATATTGGGTTTTACACATATGATTATGTCCTTAAGATTAACGTATACACTGCTTCTGACATCATATCAAATTTTCTACTAAAATTCAAACTTAAAAATCAAAACATTTCTTATGTACAAGTATTTCTTGATTTACATAAACAGTCTTTAAAGTAATACATAAAATTGAACTTTATAAAATGGTTAGGTTAAAGTAAAATTCCTAAAAATCTTCTTATCATTGTTCAGTTATTTCTAGGATTGACTTTTGACTTAATTGGTGTTTTCTGTTGTGGAAAGAATTATAAATTGATTTACTTTATTTTAAAAGGAGGAAATTTTAAGAGCATTTTTTGAGTGACTGGTATATTTATTGCAGGCATTAAAAAACATTTGTATCTATTAGACCATTAAATAGTTCAAAAACTTTGCTCTCTTACTGTCTAGGACAAGGTTTTGACTGACTGATATGAGGTTAACCTCTTGCTATTTTTCCTTTGGGTCTTGTTTCAGCTGGCGTAAGAGTGACAAAAAACAACAACAACAAAAATGGTTACCTTTTCATTTGCTTCAAACATGGTTCTCTGATGTTTAGGAACATTTCTTCAATTTAGCTGATGTGTAGAGGTGTTTTCCAAGTTTACTTATTTATTTATTATTTATTTATTGTGACCAGTATATCATTTATTATAGATTTGCAGTTTTACTGTATTGTCCAAATATATGTTATACCCAGAAAGCAATCACATTTAAGGTAAGGCAGAAGAACAGAAGAATAACACAGATTTTTCAAGGATGAAGATTATTATTTCTCAATTATTTCAGTGCTATAAAGTCTGTAGTAAAGAGGTAGTGGAGTGTCTCATTAATTTCTTAAACTAACAATAATTGCTTTATCATTCAAATAAAATAGCATGTCTAGAATTTCTGTAACAAATCATTATTAATCATATTTATTCTCAGAAAGGATGTCTGCATTAGGCATAAATTCAAAGACCTTTAGAATGAGTATACTAGAGAGGCATGGTTACCTGGGAAAGCCTATGATTCACACATCCTAAAACAGTGCTTCTTAAACTTTGGCTTAGTAAGAATTACTTAGAGGGCTCATTAAAACACAGATTGCTAGGCCTCAGACTTTCCAACACACTAGGCCTGGGACAGGTCCCCCAAATTTTCATTTCTAGTTTTCAGGTGATAATATTTTTCTCCAGGTACCACACTTTGAGAACCACAGTTGTAGAAAAATAATTGTTCTATTTATTGTTGTTTATGGTTTCACCTTCTGCAATTTCATCGTTTCTCAAAACCCTTTTTTCCCAGAGAGCTCTTAAAATTTAGTATCTTTACTATTTGTGGAATATTCTCAGCTTTGCTCATCTATAAGCATTTTCTTAGCATTGTAGGAATTCTCTTTTAAAATCCAGGCTTAACCTTTAGCTGAAGATACAAATCTATTTTAATTTAATGATCACTTCAGTCACATTTTATATGATCTAACTTTGCAATTTTTTTTTTTTACCGTTTTCACCCACACCAACCTTTTAGGATAGGCACTTATGAATATAACCATGTTTCTAATGAAAGTGTTAAATCTTATCCTTGGGAGTTTTTCGGGATGGTTAAAATCCGTTTCCAAGTATATGCATTCAAATGTATTTCCATATTTGATTAGCTTTATTGTCATCATTCCCAGTAGTCTCTTAAAATGTTAATTGTCAAACTTCTTTGCTGACAAGTGAGAGGGAGAGTAAGTTTTTTAAGTATGGTATACAAAACAAAACTTAGTTACAGTTGTTGGAATGAAGAATTCAGTTAGAGCCAAAAGATGTTTTAAAGTGCAGAATACAGTCATTTCAAAGCCTGATTGAAAGCAGCTTCAATTTTATAGTTTTCTTCAAACAACATCTTCATTGTTTTCTGGAAAGATGGTATTTGAGAAAAAGAATTGTCTCGAGTTACTGTTTTTATGAGGAGAGAATTGCTGAGTCTTTTAAATGGTTAATGAGAAGAAGTAATAGTTAAACACTTGGAGCATTGATTTCTGATTTGAATTCTCCAACACAGGCCAGCCCTGAGGGAAGGAGAAAAAAAGCTTGCTAATTAACATTTGATTACTGATGCCACCTTCTCATTCCCCTTGCACCATCCGGTTTCAAGTGTTTTTGTTCAGGAAGGATTTTTAGGAGGCTTTTAACTTGCATCTTAGTAAAACAAATCCATCTGCAACTGCAGTGATGAGTATATAATATGTTCAAAAAAAAGAAGAAAAAGAAAAATCCTTAGATACGAAGTATGTGTTCAAAACCCAGTCTGGATCAGGAATGATTGGTTTTTTAACTATAAGCCTTTCAGAGCACCAAAGATTGCTAGGAAACTGGAAGGAAGCCTAGTCTGTATGCCTTATTTTGATTTAAACACCCACACACAAATACTTATTTGTTTAGTGCAGTTACTATTTAGTAAACTCCTAACCAGAGCATCATTTGATAGTGTGAAGAACTTGGAGTTCAAAGTTTGATATAATTAAAAATTGGATAAGTTCAGGTTCTAATAGAACCAAAGGCTTTTTCTTCTGAGATTGGTAAGAGAATGAGATAGTTGTCTGTTTCTGGGTGCTCTTTGGTAAGAGTTGTAATTTGTCATAGTATTCTTAATTCAGAAAAATTAGGAACTAGAATGCTCATAAATTTATAGCTGTTCTAATCCCATGGCAATTAAGTATTTTGTTTCTTTTTTTGCTGTATTAAAATGTTTGTTATGTGACGAATCCTGAGCCACATTTCAAAATTTTAAAGATGTTGACATAAATTAATGGGACTTTACAATTGTAAAACTTAGCTAGTAGTATTCTGGCAAAACCGTAACCTCACTGATAACATTTGGTTGATGGAATAGTTATTTGGGAAACCAACATGACTGGCTTTATTTTTAAATGAGATTTCATAAATGGAAACTGTTTTTTAGCCTTTTAAAAAATGTAGACTTTTAATATAATAAAAAGCAGAAGCTAAGAATTTCCTCATCTAAAAAAAAATTCACATAAATACTTATTATAAATCTATATTTCTTACCTGAAATTATTTGCAGTTTTCCTTTTTGATGTATTAACTCTTTACTATTTTTCTTCCATTTTCATTTTAAACTTTTCCACATTACTTGCTTGTCTTACATGTAGTTAGCTCTTCTTTTCCTGTTCCTAAGATTAATTCCCAATATTGTCATAAAATTTTAAAATTTTGAAAATCAGAAGTGATCTTGTTTTATTCTCTTCTAATATTGAGTAAACTAAGTCTCAGAGAGATTTCACCAACTTGCCCACAATAACAGCTGGGCAAAATTAGGATTAGCAATCTAGTTCTTTCCTCTCATTATGCCATAATACCTCAAACTTTGTGCCTTTTCTACTATCAGAATCTGCTTCCTACTATCAGAATCTGCTTTCTCTTAGGATAATACCGAAATGACATTTAAAATTCCCTGAAATGTTTTTCAGTAGTTTGATCAACATTTAGCACACAAGGAATGATTTTATTAAGGTGGACAAGTTTCTATTAAGTTTTTTATATTTCAGTTTGAATAGCTACAAACAACTCATTTGACCCTAATCTGAGCCTTAAAACTTAGCCTTTAGCAGAGTAACTTCCTAAGAATTTTTTTCCTAAGAAATTCTGATAAAATTTAACTAAAAAATAAAATAATTTGAAAATTCATGGAACTCAAAAGAAAACTGTAGGAGATGAAGATCTTACATAATTTTATATTGCGCATGTCATAATAAAAATGATCTTTTCCCCAGTGCTATATTTATCACTGAAAATAGCACATGAGGGAATATGAAGTTTGAAGTAAAGAGCGTTGCTTAGTTTTATACATTAATTATAGTATAATAAATAGATGTTTATTATGAAAAGCAAATAAATCAGTACTATATTCTATACTATTTCAGGTTAATCTAATTTTTTTTTTCTTGGTCACAAACAATTGTTTTATCTGAAGCAATGGGAAGAGATGAAACTATCCTTTTAGAAAATCTTGGAAACAAACTGAAAAGTGTGTTGTCAGTCTAGAATACTTGATCCATATACAGTATACTTTGCAACATAACTTTATGTTCAGCTGGTAATCAAAGCATTTATTAAATTTCTTGAGAACTAATTGAAACATTTGCATAGTTTAGCAGACTGAAATCTCATAGATTTAGAGCTTAATGCATAACCAGAATTGAAAAGATTATGAAGGTTCAGCATGTTATTGAGTCAATGCTGATCAAAGAAAATGTGTAAGACAAAAAGGCCCTTAGGAAATGTTACCCTGTGAAGTGCCACTTGTCCTTAACTGAAATTTAACACAAATCTCTAAAGATGGGACTCCATCAGAAGTAGCACAATAATGGCAGCTGGGTATGCCCGCTACAGTATCCCAGCTGGTATGTGTGTGTGTATGTGTTCTTTCTGCCTCTCTCAAGTGCTGTCAAATCTCTCAAATCAGTCTCTCAGGTTATTTCTCTTCCTCCCCGTCCCCCATCTCCCTTCCCTTTAGTCCTGCCTTTCTCCCCCCAGCCTCTCACTCTCCTTCTCTGTTTCTCCATCCTTCTTTCCTCTCTGAGAGAACTTGTGTTCTTCATTTGATTCCTGGTAACCTTAAATTCATCTGCATCATTTTATACACAGCTGTATTTTGTGATTCAGATTTCCTAGAATACTGATTTTTTAGAAGAATCATTTTTACTTTTGTGTACATTTAGGGTTTTTTCCTTCTCTACAAGATTGTGAAGTAAAATTTTAATTAAGTAAAACCGTCCATGAAGATAATTGAATTTGAATATCTCCATTAGTAAAACCATCTTTCATTTTGTGCTTTTGCTATCATTATCATTTACCTTTTTTTCATATAATGGTAAAATCTGCCAATGGTTACAACATTGATAAAACAGAGAATTACTTTTGAAAGACTAGTTTGTTTTCACTTAAAATGTTGTTGAGTGATTGTGGTTTAACACATGATTCTTTTCATTTAATCTCAGAAATTCTGCCAATTTAGTTTTTCCATTGGAACAATCAAACATTAGCCTAATATGCTTTCCCTAAAATGCTTTACGTTGTACTGTCTCAGCCAAGTTCTGCCCGCATTAACCAGTTTATTCTATGACAAGTTGCTTAACAGATGTCATTCTGGGAAGAACAATGAAGCCAAATACTTGTGCAATGGCTAACATTGCTCTAACTTTGATCACTTTTGTTCAGCACATCAGTCTGGCGTTGTGCTTTATACCAACATAACACTATAGCCAGAACATGCTTTTCAGGCTTAGAATAGCAAAGGAATGTTATTCAATTCAGTGTGGTTACAGATGAGTTAATGGAAGAAGAAAAATACTGTTTATTTCATAATACCATATTGTTGTGTTTTGGAATTAAGGTGGAATTTAAAGAATCCCACTCCAGAGTTATTTGTTTATATACTCAACCCATAGTATTTGTGTATACTCTTCAGTGCTGGGGTAGGCTTCCCACCTTTCCAACAGAGGTAAATATTTGCCTTGTCTTTTTCTATCCCCCTTCCCCAAATAGCTGAGGAAGCTTATCTAGACAACAGAATTCAAAAATAACTTTTAAGAAAGGAATTTTTTGTGTTGAGGCCTAAAGTCTCCTCATAATCCCTTTTCCGTCCTTTCCCTTTCTTTCATTAATATAATGCTTTGGGTTTATGGAACACCCTTCTTAAGAGCACTAATGTTTAAGCAGGACAAAATAGTCTTGGCTAGTGGAAGTGGTCAGAAGTTTGCCTAGTTGCATTTGGTTGAATTGTTGGGTTGATAATAACTAGTGAAAATTTCCAAACTTCATGCAACTGACCATAAACAAAATACTGCATGGTAGACTGGCCATTGCTAAGAACCTCTGAAGAAAAGTTGTTTGTTTGAATTGAGTGGGGATCAAGCCATGCCCCCAAGCTCCTCAGTTCTCACTTACTTAGTCTTTTTTCACAGGTGTACATTAGAGATAAAAATAGATTGAGTTCCATGTTTTGTTTTGTTTTGTTTTTCTTTTCCTCAGTGAATATATATCTCTGTTTCACTGGAAGGATAACTTAGATGTGTGTATGTATAATAAACAGTAATGTGATACAAGATGCTGTAATTGGACAACATGATACTTTCTTCTGCATTTTTAAAACATGAATGAATACCGCTTGTTTTCCATATCGAAACGGCATCACAGAACAGGTTATGTGCAACATTTCAATACTAGCCTTACTTGTTGCGTCAGGTTTCCCTTTACCTAACTTGAAGAGTTAGTTAAGATAGGTGATCTCTCTATTCTTAGGTCTTGTTTATTTTTTTAAATTAAATACATTCAGAATGAAATAGAATTTCTGTATCCTATTTGTAAGTAAAGCTGAAGACAGATATGACACCTCTTAATTCCTGGGTAACATAGAGTTTAACCTTCCAACACTTTATTTGGAGAAATTACTTATCTCCTGTCCTTTCAAAATGAGAGGTATAATGTTGCATGTTGAGGAAAGTAGTTTTTCATCTTTAACCATATTTAAAATGTATCATTACCCTATTTTCAGGAAGAGCCTAAATAGTATATTAATGGATGGCTCTCAGTTAATAAATATTCTGTTGGAATAGTTTTTAATTTGGGGTGATACCAAAGAATCTGTGCTGCTTTATTAAGTTTTTGTATTTTTGAAACTTACACCAAACAATAAAGATAACTTCAGGTTTTTCCTCCTGCCCTCTCCAAAAAATAAAACACAACAAACAACAAAAACTACATAGAAACTTGAAGTGTATCTTTTTTTTTTTTTTTTTTAAAGATTTTATTTATTTATTTGACAGAGATCACAAGTAGGCAGAGAAGCAGGCAGAGAGAGAGGAAGGGAAGCAGGCCCCCTGCTGAGCAGAGAGCCCGATGTGGGACTCGATCCCAGGACCCTGAGATCATGACCTGAGCCGAAGGCAGCGGCTTAACCCACTGAGCCACCCAGGCGCCCCGAAGTGTATCTTTTGTTTATTGCACATCGTGAGTCATTTAAAGATGTGATACATTATTAACATTTAAAATTATAGTCCATCATAGATGAACTGTGTACCTAAAGTTTCCTGACTAAAAAGAAACTTGAAGTCATCCAGGAACATAAAAACAATCGACAGAGGGAGATGTTTATTGAACCTTTATTTTACCTAGTTTTCATTGAGCATCTGCTTTTAAATTTGATTTAAATCTTTTTACAGAATTTTTGACTTTTGTTTTCCTAGTTTCAAATTTTTGTTTCAAATCCAGAAGAGAAAAGGAAATACATGAATATCACATAAGTGTCAATGATCATAAGTCGCGGGGAAAACCTTATTTTAATTGTGCTATCTTTTTCTTTGTATAGGTAAAGAGAAATGTGTATGACCTTACGAGTATTCCTGTTCGCCATCAATTATGGGAGGGCTGGCCAACTTCTGCCACAGATGACTCGGTAAGTGACAGTTGAGTTATCAGTTTTTTTATTCTGTTCTCTCTTTTGCCACTTTCAGTCTAATTGGTTGTGATAATAAGCAGAATCAAATGCTTTGAATGTTCCATTGAAAGAACTTTATATATCAAATAATGTCAAAATAAGGAGTTGTGATCATTTGAGTTCACTTGCAGAACAGTTATCATAAACCAAGTATATCAACATTCTTTTGGTAATATTATAGTGTCAATATCAGGAATTTGATGCTACTTGATTTAATTTTTTCCTTAATGAAAAGAATATATTTAGACGTTCCTAATGAAATATCCTAAGCACAAATTTTTTTTCCTAAATTACAGATGTCTCAAAATCAAGCTTACCAGTATATTTAATTTTAATTTTAAAACTACATTTCTCATAGTAGGTTGGTACTTTTTTAAAAAGTTAATTTTTATAGTAATATTAATGGCCCTTTTTTCTTAAACTACCCATAATTTTCACTGCCATAATAAGCTAGACGAAAAGATTTAGTCTGTCATTTTTACCTGTTACTATATCTATTTATGATGATTATCCTATTGTAAATTTTGGAAACATTTCCTGTCTCAGCTTAAACTCACTGTATTCAAGACTGTAATACTACCTGGTGTTGTATATAAGTCACAGCTAACACAAGAGGGAATCTCCATTAAGAGACTTGATTCTTTTTGCCTCATTATTCATATTTGCACCTTGTCCCAGAACCTGTGAAGTGATGCCTGCCCACACCTCCCTAGAGCAAATGTTGCCACATTGGCAGAATGTTGCCTTGAGCTGCATGATTTGATACAACAAAGATGTTTGGGGCCAGGCTGCTTTTAACTGGTGCCATAGCAGATCCACTAGCCCCAGTACTTAGGTTTTGGCAGAAATGGCTTATAACTGTAGTCTTCTAAGAAGATCCCAGCCAAAGAAATGTCATGAAACCTTTCTTTCATTAGGATTATAAAAACTCATAAAGCTGGTGCTTGTAATCTATATTGTTGCAGGCGATGGTGTTTTTTTACTTATTTAAATCACTCAAGTGGAGGCATCTGCTACAAAACAAGATCGTCCTCACAGCTTAGGGCATGAATTGGGTACAGCTGAGAAATGTCAGCTGTGTAAACAGCCTGAAATGTGTTACCAACAAAAATATAATTAATTTCTTTCCAAGACAGTGTGCCATAACTTAATGCTTAGAATGGTTTAACTTTCAGAGAAAGCACCTGAACATTTTCTTCCCAGTGCCAGAGTAGAGGATTGATTATAAAGGTCATGAAAAGTGAGGTTAGTTTACACTTTCCCTGCTCAATTGCAGATATTTGTGTGGCTTTGAATATATAGTAACTTTAGATACCAGTGGCTTCATGAATTTATGGAAACATCATAGATCAAGAAGTTAATGGATTTGAGATGATGCAAGTATTCTAAAATTAGATTGTGGCAAGGTTGCACAACTCTGTAAATTTACTAAAAATCATTGAGTTGAACACTTAAAAATGAGTAAATTTTATGGCATGTAAATTATACCTCAAAAGCTATTTTTTAAAAAGTTAATGTAGAGAACTAGATTAAAATACTTTAGCATTTACATTTTTATGTTGTATGAGAAATTTTTTGCAATAACACAGGAGATGTATTCTTTAGCGTACTTCTCATTAACCTTTGACTTAGCAAACAGGGCAAAGAAATAGACTTCTTATAATTAGATTCTTGTATAATCTTGAGTCTCTTACCAACATGATAGACTACACTCTTTTGACATTTTCAATGCTACTCAGTGAAGTCAACAGTCATTTAAAACATTGTTGTCCCATATCCCTTCAGAGTTAAAATATTTTCTTTGCTTGTAGCTGTACTTTAATGGAGTATGGGATACTGTATGAATTGTCAATAACTCTTTCAGTTCCTTTTGCACTCTTTCACCAGGGAAATAGGTATCTAAAGCTGCACCAGTAGGGGAATGTTTTCATGCTGTGACAGTTCAGCTGTGAGAACAAGGAGTTGTAAGTAGGCGAAATCTCATTTTACACTTTAACAAGGATGCTCTTGGTTTCCAGAGAGTAGAAATAATTTTAACACTCTGAATTATGTCTAGACTTCTTTTTTATTATAATGCAGACAATTTGAATATAAGTAGTTTTAAAAATTCCAATTTTAATAGTGCTTACACAAAGGAAGAAAAATCCTGCCTTTTTTCAATTAAAATTTTTTTATAGTTTAATATATTTTAATAGAAAACTTACAGGAACAGCACAGAAGAGAGACCATATTGAAACATATACTTGCATGCAGGACACCTCAGAAAAGTATAATGAATGAATGGAATCCACTGTATGATAAAAATGCTACGAACACCATTTACTTGCCATCATAAGAAAATTTACTCATTTTTTAAAAAATCCAAATGCTGGCATTGTGCAAAAAAAATTTAGTGGTTTTATTTATAATTGTTATAAAGTTGAGCTGCTGAAACTTGTTCACTGAAATATTTGACTTGCATTAATGGTTTACATCCCTCCATTTATAGTAAAAATTCACACACACATAAACAATGAATCTTGGAACACTGAAAAAATAAAAAATAAATTCACACACAAATGAAAATGGAAAAATTGCCAATACCTGATTTTTGTCTTCTGTTTTCCCACTTTCAGTCATATACCTAGGTATCTTTTGACCCCATGGAAAAAAATATATAACATTCAGAACG
Source organism: Lontra canadensis (assembly GCF_010015895.1). NCBI lineage: Eukaryota > Metazoa > Chordata > Mammalia > Carnivora > Mustelidae > Lontra > Lontra canadensis. Next base: position 83,831 of record NW_022631173.1, read on the forward strand.
ACCAATAACAGGAAGAAGATAATTTTTTTTTTTTTTTTTAAAGAATGAAATGCTTTCCATCATAGTGGGTTCTTAAGCACATTCTCCTTGTGTGCGGCATGCTAGCTAGATGTCTTTTGGCATAATTGTTACCCATTTGGCATGGATAGCACATATGTCGGTGTCTTCAAAAAGGCCAACCAGATAGGCCTCACTTGCCTCCTGCAAAGCACCAATAGCTGCACTCTAGAAGCACAAATCTGTTTTGAAGTCCTGAGTAATTTCTTGCACCAGCTGCTGGAAAGGAAGTTTATGAATCAGAAGTTCAGTAAACTTCTGATAACACCTAATTTCACAGAGTGCCATAATACCAGGCCTGTAATGATCAGGTTTGTTCCCCCTTCTAGGAGAGGGTGCATTCTTGCTAGTGGGTTTTGTATCCGTTGCTTCCTCAGTGCTTTACCACCAGTGGATTTGCAGTCCACTTTGTAGGAGCCATGGCATAGAGACCTCCTTACTTACCCCCCTTCTCCTTCAGCTAGAGGTGGGTGAGCTAGAGGTGGTGCAGCAATGGCTGCAAACACAATTTAATCCTTCAGGTTTAATCCTTTTTTATTGTGTACTATTTTTTCTTTTGAATTTACTGATGGGCTTCTATGGTTCCATCATTGGCTCAAGGAATGTTAACTCAGAATTTTAAGAAATTGGGAATTTTATTTTTTAAAGATTTATTTATTTGAGGTAGGGGAGGGATAGAGGGAGAGGGAGAGAGAATCTTTAAGCAGACTCCCCACTGAGCATGGAGCCCAACACAGGGCTCCATCCCAGGACCTTGAGATCATGACCTGAGCTGAAATCAAGGGCTGGACACTCAACAAACTGAGCCACCCGGGTGCCTATTGAGAAATTAGGGATTTTAGAATCAGTACTTTATGTATGTGTTAAGAATCAGAAAGCTGCATATTAAATATTTTCACATTGAAAATGAGATCATTTATAGGCAGAATCATCCCACAATGGTTCTTCTATAAAATAAAAACAAAACAAAAACCACACACATATCCCTCTTTCTTTTTCGTAGTTTTAAATAAAAAGAATTTGTGAATGTGAGTATGTTATCTACTTTGATCCTTGTGATGGAAACCATTTTCTTCTGTAACTTCTCCCTGATGCATTGGGTTTGACAGGTGTCAAATTATGGACATTCCCTTGCCACTGGATCCCTGCCCTCCATTTTACGGGAGCTGCTCTCTGAATAGACTCTCACAGTTACCACATACTTATTACACTATAATTACCTACTAAGTAAACTCATAAGCTTCCAATATAGTCATTCTATCCATTGTTGCAAGGTTAACATTTCTGAAGTCCAGAATGAATCACATTCAGCCTTGTTTACTTATCTTCAATGGGAACCCAATACTTGCTGATTTATGTACAGATTTTTATGCTGGCACTCAAAACCCTTCATTCTTTGATCTGAAATTTCTCTTCCAGGTTTATTTTCCCATATAGGTCCAGAATAAATGCTCAGTATATATTTCTCAATGATTGAATATGATAACATATATTTCTCAGCTTTAGCTAACTACTCATTTTTCTATTCTTGAAATATACGTGATACTCTGTCCTACTCTGTGTCAGTTAATCATACTATTCCTTCTGTCTGGAATACCTGGAGCAATAATTTCTTTCCTCCAAGACTTTTCTTTAAGAAACTTTGCCTATATGCCTCTTCCCAAGCCACATTCTCCAACCCTCTTAGAAATAAGTTTATATTTCTTTCTTCTATTTTTTAAAAGTCTTTCTTCTGTTTTTTAAAAAAGATTTATTCATTTATTTGAGAGCGCATGCATCCATGTGAGAGAGGGACAGAGGGAGAGAACCTTCAAGCAAAGTCCTTGCCAAGCATGGAGGCTGACAAGGGCTCAACCCCACAACACGTGAATGACCTGAGCAGAAACCAAGAGGGGGATGCTTAACTGACTGAGCCACCCAGATGCCCCTCTGTTCTTCTATTTAAATTATTTTAATTTTTCCTTCTTTGGTTCTTTCCTTCCTTTATTCCTCTCACCTGGTTCTATTACTTACCATCTGAATAACCAGAAGCAATTAACCTCTCTTGGTGTCAGTCTCTATAACTGTAGAAGAGAGATAATTGGGTATTGTGAAGATGGAAAGAGTCAGTGGTTACAAATATAGTTACTACTTAAGTTTATTTTGAAGATTAAAGTAGTCAATACAAGATAATGTCTAACATAGTTAACCTTTGGCTGTTACTGGTTTTTTTTTTTTTTTTTTTTTTTAATCTCTCTGTTCATTCACTTGACATTTGTAGAGAACAACTCTTATAGGCCAGTAAACATGCTGGCCCTAAAAGTTGCAAGAATAAGGTCCTGTTGTTCAGGTCCATTCCTCAGGGACTGCAAAATATAGTGTGAGACAGATGTATAAGCAATGACAACTGAAGTTTATGTAAATGCAGAGGGATCATTGAAGAGGAAGCAACCAGTTTTGCTGACAGATGGGGGTAGTGAAAAAAAGACTTCCCAGAGAAAGGGATATTTGATTGTATTTTAATTTGTATTATTGTATTTCTCTTTTATAAATTCTAAAAATTGAGAGTAAGAACAGTTGTCCTCATCTTTGTATGCTTTATAAGGATCAAACATAGAGTACATTCAGTCATTTGAATTGTTCAGAGCTCCACTAAGTTGACATCTGTGATAATAAACAACTAAATAATGAATTTATATGATTATAGTAACTTGATAAACTGAGAATCAGGTTTCTTTCTAATAAAAATTGAATTATCAAAACTCAATGTTTCGGGGTACCCGAGTGGCTCAGTGAGTTAAGCCTCTGCCTTCCGCTCAGGTCATGGTCTCAGCTTCGTGGGATGGAGCCCCGCATCAGGCTTTCTGCTCAGCAGGGAATCTGCTTCGCCCCTTCCCTCTGCCTGCCTCTCTGCCTACTTGTGATCTCTCTCTCTGTCAAATAAAATAAATAAAAAATCTTTTTTTTTTTTTTTTTTAAACCTCAATGTTTCTTTACTGGCAAGTAGAAAAACATAATTGGAGGGACAGGGTGACACCAAGTTGTTTCATACCAACATGTGCGTGTCTGTGTGTCAGAGCAGGGTAATCCAAGTTCATTGAATCGCAATATTGCTCTTATTTGGGTAGTTTACTTAAGGTATGAATTTCGGTTTCATCATCTGCAAAATGAGGATGCTCTTGATACCCTTGAAAGTCTATTGTGAAGATTAAATGGGTTAACATAACAGGTTGAAACATGAAATTGCCACTTTTAAAGAATGAAATAGTTGAATATTAACAATTCCAGTTGGTTTTACCTAATAGGTAAAGCACATAATATGCAGGGTTTGGCAATTACAACTGTCAGCCCAAATCCACTCAACATCTATTTTTGTAAATAATGTTTTACCGGAACACAGTCACACTCATTTGTATATGTATTGTATACAGCTTCTTTTATACTATTACTGACGGTAGGGGTGTGTGGTTACAACAAAACCACCTGCCTACAAAGCCTAAAATATCTACTGTTTGGACCTTTATAGAATAAGTTTGCCAACCCCTTGTGTAATGTCTGGCATTTAGTAGGCATTCAACAAACATTAGCTCTTTTTCCCTTGGGTAGGCACCTTCTTTATATCACATACACATGCAGAATCAGAAGCATTCTTTAGGTAGCTTCAGAGCCATTTTATGCTATTTAAATTACTCTGTTGGCCTGGCTTAGGTCAGACAAATGTAGGCGGTCTTTGAATGTCTTCACTGGCTCTTTCTTTATTTGGCAAGGTTATAGATAATGTTGCTTCTGATGGTGGTGAATCTCCATAGCTTCAGAGCATTCATTGCCCTTGTCAACATATAGAGTCTTTTACAAATAACACAGGCAAAGACTAAACAGCCAGAAAGAACAGCTTTAAAAGCAGAAGAAAGTTTGATTTTAAAAGCAATGAAAAGTTGTGAAATGGACTATACCCTGAACAGAGAGTGAGAAATTCGGGAGGATGGATGAAACATTCAAGGGACATATTTACCCAGTAAATATGAGGGCAAACACATGGAAGCAAGACATCCCCCAACAGGAAATTTACAAGCACTATGATCTGATGCTGTGATTCTTGATTTCAGTTAATTAAAATCCCAAACGTGTAGACTACTGGTTCTGCCCATAAAAAAGTAACTGCTATGAAAATGTTCTTCTTTCTATAAACAACTAGAAGACTGGTTAAAATATATGGTATATAACTGTTTTCAGATATTAGACAACAGGTAGTGCAGGACTCTGAAGAAGGAAATACATGAGCCCCATGGTCATCTTACATTCTGCCTGTAGGCAATTTCTGGATCCCCAAGTAGGGAGAAGAAACCAAAGCAGAACTTGCTATTTTATTGAGTTTGAAGAGACAGAGTGTTTAGGGAAGTCAAGGCAGCTAGACTTTTTGCAAGATAGAGTACTAACAGAGGAAAAACTCTAGAAATCTACATAGTGTCCCACATGGCGTTTAGCTGAATACCAACCTGTGCATGCATAGGGTGAAATTCCAGGAGGCTGGATAATGAAAGACTGCCAGGAAAAAGAACAATTAACTGAGAGCTATAAGGCAAACAATTCTGAGCTCTCGTGGAACTGAGAAAAATCTGAGCTCCCACCAGCCATAGTAGAGACACCTCATTGACTACCTGGGGCATTCAGGAGATACCCTCCAGAAGAGTCACACCTTAATGGAATGAACAAACAACCCCTAGGGTGAAGACTACTCTAGGACTGCCATTTTACGTGCTTAAAAAACAACCTTCAAAAGGAACAAGTTGATTAACAAATTAGCAAATTGCCTCTAAGAAACAGAGTCTAGCATCCAGTCAAAAGTTACTATGCATATGAACAGCAGGGAAACCTAGCTCACAATCAGGAGAGAAATTAGTTAAAAGAAATAGAAGTGACTTAGATAATGAAATTAGTACATTGGGACCTCAGCTATTTTAAGTATTATGAATATGCTCAAGGATTTAAAAACATGAACTTACTGAGGGGAGAATAGAATATATAAGATGGAATAATATATCATTCTAGAGATAATATAATATCTGAAATGACAGTTTCACTGGATGGCTTAATAACAGATTAGAAACTGCCAAAGAAAAGACCAGTGAATTTGAATATATAACATTAGAAACTATCTAAGTTGAAGGACAGAAAGAAAAAAAGACAAGAATAAATGAACAAAGTATCAGTGACCTCTAGGGCAAAATCAAGCAGTCTAGCAAACAGGCAGTTGGAATCCTCAAGGGAAAGAAAAGATTGGGGAAGGAGGTCAAGACAAAAATTATTTGAAGAAATAATCTCTAAAGTTTTTCCGTAGTTGATGAAAACCATAAAACTTACAGCTCCAAAAAGCTCAATGAACTCCATGAAAGATAAACACAAAGATTTCTACACTAAGGAGTATCATTGTCAAATTGCTGAAAACAAGTGATAATGAGAAAGAAATTTCAAGGAGAAAGAAAAAAAACCACGGATTACACAAGGGAACAAATATAGATGCTAGATTTCTCTATAGAGAAAAATGAGAGATAAGGGTATAGAAGATTTGAGCAACACTCTTAACCAAGTTGACCTGATTGAAATTTATAGACACCTTACTAAACAGTAGCAGAGTACACAGTCTTTTCAAGTGTACATGGTATGTTCACCAGCATAGACCATGGCTTGGACCATAAATAAAGTCTTAATGAATTTTAGAGGACTGCCATCAAGTGTGTTATATCTGACCAAAACAAAATTAAATTGCATATTTTATAATTTATGTAATTTATAATTTATGTAAGTTATCTTTATTCTTTTACAGAGTGTTTAGTAGTTTGTTTCTTTGTATGTCCAATATAATCAACAAAAAAGCTACTAAAAGTGACAAGTGAAATTAACAAGGGCAGAGCCTACAAGATAAATATACAAAAAAAGAAAACAAAAAAAACCTTACACGACACCAAAGAGAACATCAAAGATGGAGTTTTTGAAGTATTATACCACTCATGATTCCACCCAAAAACATGAAATACTTAAGGATAAATCTGACAAAATATATGCAAGATTTGTACACTGAAAACTACAAATTACTGCATAAAGAAATAAGTTATACCTTGGAGATGTCATAGGTTTGGTTCTAAACCACTGCAGTAAAGCAAATATAGCAATAAAACGAGTCAAATGAATTTTTGTGTTTCATAGTGTACATGGAAGTTATGTTTACATCCTACTGTAGTCTGTTACAATATACATACCTTAATGTAAAAATACTTTATTGCTGGGGTGCCTGGGTGTCTCTGTCATTAAGTGTCTGCCTTCAGCTCAGGTCGTGATCCCAGGGCCCTGGGATCGAGCCCCACATCTGGCTCCCTGCTCAGTGAGAAATCTGCTTCTTCCTTCCCACTCCCCTTGCTTGTGTTCCCTCTTCGCTGTACCACTCTCTGTGTCAAATAAATAAATAAAATCTTTAAAAAATACTTTATTGCTTAAAAAAAAATGTTAACCACCATCTGAGCTTTTAGCAAGTATAAACTTTCTGCTGGTAGAGGGTCTTGCCTTGATGTCAATGACAGCTGACTGATTAGGATGGTGGTTGTAGAAGGTTGGGTGTGGCTGGGGCAATTTCTTAAATTAAGACAACAATAAAACAATAAAACTTGCTCCTCCTTTCATGGATGATTTCTCTGTATCGTGCGATGCTGTTTGTCAGCATTTTACCTATGGTAGAACTTCTGTCAAAATTGGGGTCAGTCCTCTCAAATTTTGCTGTTATTTTATCAACTAAGTTTATGTAGTATTCTAAATCTTTTCTTGTCATTTTAATAGTCTTCATAGCATCTTCACCAGGAGTTGATTCCTTCTTAAGACCATTTCCTTTGTTCATCCATAAAAAGCAACTCCTCATCTGTTCAGGTTTTATCATGAGATTGCAGCCATTCAGTCACATCCTCGGACTCTACTTCTAATTCTAGTTCTCTTGCTCTTTCCACCCCATCTTGTGGTTCCTTCCCCCACTGAAGTCTTGAACCCCTCAAAGTCAGGCATGAAGTTTGGAATCAACTTTTCCCAAACTCTTGTTCATGTTGATATTTTGACTTCTTCCCACAAATCAGGAATGTTATTAATGGTATCTAGAATGGTGAATTCTTTCCAGTTGTTTGATCTGTTTTGCCTAGAGCCATCAGATAAATGACTATCTGTGGCAACTATAGCCTTACAAAATGAATTTCTTAAATGATAAAACTTGGAAGTCAAAAGGACTTCTTGACTCATGGGCTGCAGAATAGATGCTGTGTTAGCAGGCATGAAAACAGCATTACTGTTGTTGTACATCTTCATCAGAGCTCTTGGGTAGCCAGGAACATTGTCAACGAGCACTAGTATTTTGGAAGAAATCTTTTTTTTTTCTGAGCAGTAGGTCTCAACAGTGGGCTTAAAATATTAAGTAAACCATGTTGTAAACAGCTGTGTTCTCATCTAAGCTTTGTTGTTTGATATGAAGAGTACAGACAGAGTAGATTTAGTGTAATTCCTATGGGCCCTAGGATTTTCAGAAAGGTAAAAAGAGCATGGACTTCACCTTAAAGTCACCAGCTGCATTAACTCCTTGCAAGAGTCAGCCTGTCCTTTGAAGCCTTAAAGTGGGCACTGACTTCTCCTCTCTAGCTATGAAAGACTTAGATGGCATCTTCTTCCAGTATAAAGCTGTTTAGTCTATGCTGATAATCTGTTGTTTGGTATAGCCACCTTCATTAGTTACCTTAGCTAGAGCTTCCAGATAACTGCTGCAGCTTCTGTATCAGCACCTGCTACTTCACCTTGCAATTTCATATTATGGAGATGGTCTCTTTCCTTAACCCTAACAAACTCACCTCTGCTAGCTTTCATTTTTCTTCTACAGCTTCCTCACCTTTCTTAGCCTTCACAGAATTGAAGAAAGGACTGGATTAGAGTTTGACTTAAGGGAATGTTGTGGCTAGTTTGTTCTTCCACCCAGACCACTCAAACTTTCTCATCATTCATATATTCTCTGGAGTAGCACTTTTAGTTTCCTTCAAGAGCTTTCCCTTTGCATTCACAACTTGGCTAACTGTTTGGTGCAATAGGCATAGTTTTTGGTTTATCTTGGCTTTCAACATGCCTTCCTCACTAAGCTTAATCATTTATAGCTTTTAATTTAAAGTGAGAAGCATGCAACTCTTCCATTCACTTGAACACTCAGGGGCCATTTTAGGATTATTAATTGGTGTAATTTCTGTATTGTGTCTCAGAGAATAGGGAAGCCTGTGGATAGGGAGAGAGATGAGGAAAAGCTCATTGGTAGAGCAATCAGAACATACATAACATTTCTCAGTTAAGTTCACTGCCTTATATGAGTGTGGTTATAAAACAATTATAATAGTAGCATCAAAAATCACTAATCATATATAACCATAATGGGGTACCTGGGTGGCTCAGTAGGTTAAGTCCCTGCCTTTGGCTCGGGTCTTGATCTCAAAGTCCCAGGATCGAGCCCCATGTCAGGCTCTCTGCTCAGCAGGGAGCCTGCTTTCCCCCCCGCCCCGCTTGCCTACTTGGGATTTCTCTCTCTGTCAAATAAATAAATAAAATCTTAAAAAAATAACTATAATAATAATGGAAAAGTTGGAAATACTGCAAAGGAGAGGGAGAGAGAGTATGTTAAACAGGCTTCACGCCCAGTGCAGAGCCTGACACGGGGCTCAGATCTCATGACCCTGAGATCATGACCTGAACTGAAATCAAGAATCAAGTCACTCACAATGAATCTTAGAACACTGAAAAAAATAAAATAAAATTAAGATGTTTAAAAAAAAAAGTCACTTAACCAACTGAGCCACACAGGCATCTGTAAGTTCTGTTTTTAATAGTGGATTATGATGAATATGCTGGTTTAAAACCATAAGTGATAAATGAGAAGGCAAAATGCAGACCCATTATTCATCTCCAAATCTGCTCCCTCCCTAAAGCCATGGACCTTATCTTGTACCATGCTATTTCTTGTGTTCCATGTTTCCCAAGATAGTTTCAATTTTTAAATATCTAAATTTTTTCTAGAATTGCACTAATACTGGTTTGAAGTGTAACAATTATTCAATAAAATGTGAAAAGAGAAAAACAAAATTTTTCTTTATTTTCCTTTTAGATTAGTGTTTGTGTCTTTAAGTATAATTGAATTTTTGATTTTCACTGTAGCACTTTGGTTTGTATATGTATGTGTTCTTGAATAATAGCCATATGATTAATGTGGCAGGGGATGTTCAGCAATACTCTTTTGCTACCCACAGTTGCTTAATATAGTGCTAGATAAGCATATTAAGAGACACTTACATAGTTATTTTTAGTTTACAAAGCCTATTTCATATACATGATCTCATTTGAGCCAAGTAGTAAATTATAAGTAAAAATTTTTTATAGAAAGGGTATACAGTAGAATACATTTGGTATTATGAATTTCTTTAGTGTTACTTCAAACCACTTCTTCCTTCTAACTATACCTTAGAGTAGTGTTTTTTTTTTTTTTAAGATTTGATTTATTTATTTGACAGAGAGAAAATCACAAGTAGGCAGAGAGGTAGGCAGAGAGAGGGGGAAGCAGGCTCCCTGCTGAGCAGAGAGCCCCATGTGGGGCTCTATCCCAAGACCCTGAGATTATGACCTGAGCTGAAGACAGAAGCTTACCCCACTGAGCCACCCAGGCGCCCCTCCCTTAGAGTAGTTTTAATAATGAATTTGTTTATATACACTTTGATCTTTAAGACTATGAACTCTTTGAGGGCAGGAAGCAGATCTTATTCATCTTTGTGTCTCAGGTGCCTAGCATCGCCCCAGCATAAAATACAGTAAGTGTTTCATGTGTTTATATTAAATGTAACTCTGAAAAGTCAAGTGATTGGCTCTAGATTGCAATAAATAACTGCTAGCCCGGTACTCTAATACATTTTACTGCTTTCTTCAGAGGTTTCACTGCTCTTTTTCAAGAAACCAAGCTCTTTTCCTCTGTTACTGAGAAAGGTCTTATTGGAACCCTTGTACTTGACCCTATTCTATAACTGAGAAACGAAAGGTTGTTTATAATACATATGTGCACTACTTAATCTCTGGCATTTGTGTTTGCAAGTTAACATGCTGTCTATTGCATTTGAACAGCTGTAACATATGTGATAAGATTTCTTAATAAGTCATTTTCTTGAGCAATGGAAATATGAATCTGGAGAATAATGTTCCCAGCTTGTTAAATCATGCTTTTAGACTCTTGGGTTTTAAATAATCAGTTGCCTATAATTCTGTTTGAGAAAGGTAGTGAAGATAGCATTGTAACCTGTTTCAGAGCTAACAGAGATTCCATGGCATTTTTTGATGTGCAAAGAAAAGGGCTATTTGCAACTATGTTCAGTTTGCTAAATTCCTATAAATTTTCCAACAGAAAGAGAAGGCTTAAAATGAAAATTTATGCATGATAAGTAGCTTTTTGAGTTCAAGGTGACTTAATCAATAGTCATATCAATTGCTGGCCCACATCATGACATTGTTTAATATTCTACATGTATAATATATAAGGGTTTTTTTGGATAAACATCTACAAGAGATTGTTGGTCCTGATTGTTCCCACAGCCAATGAAAGTCTTTTTGTTCTTTTATTGTATGTTTGTTGACAGTTGTGATCAACACGGAATGAACTGCTTTACAGTTTATTACTTTCAAAGTACAAATTTGAATGCTGTGGATTCAGATGTATAAAAGAGATAAAATTACAGACAGCTTTGAGTGGCAGTTACATATCAAACCTCACGGGGGTTTGACAGGCAACGAATATCGTTATTAGACGCTTTTTCCATAATTGCTGACATTTATCCAGTGTTTCACAGTATTTGCTAATGTATTAATGCAGTCAATCTCTGAGAGGCTGCACATGCCTTTTTAGCCCTGGCTTTTATGGGATTCTGAAATTCATAGACCCACAGATACTTATTCCCTGCTGGTTGCCGTAGTGACAGAGCTCAGAGATAAGCCAAGACAGAGCCCTTTTGTGATTGCTTTTCAGGTGACATTCAGCGGCAGCTTGAGTAGAGTGTCCTTTTATAGTTCCTGTAATTCAGAAAATGATAACAGCTTTCTGCTGCTTAGAAGGGAAGTCTGTGGACTGCTCCCGGTGGGATTTCGGTTTGCTGTGCCACTTCATACCAACACCAGCCTGATAAAGTTCTTATTATTGTGGAGATTTCGAAGTGCAAGGGGACTGAATTAATTATGACAGGTTAGAAAATACAGGACTGATACTACAAATAAAACTTTAAAGAACCAATACATGTTCTCCAACTATAACAAATTAATTTGGATATTTTAAGTTATTAATGATTATATAGTTGGGCACTTGCTTAATAAGTAAATGCATCTGACTTCTAAATTGCTGGTGAACCATGCTAGCCATTCCATCTCAAAGTTTAGAAGCTATCTTCCATTTATGTGTATCATTTTCTCATTTTGAAATCATTTCCTCAACATCTTGCTGTTTTAGAGGTAAAGAGTTGTATTTGGATACTTTGAGTTACTTTAATTTCTTTTCAGTATTCTCAGCAGTGGAATAATTAAAAATGAATGTTTTATAAATAGTAGCTTATATAAAATGCTTCAAGTTCAGAAGAAAACACTGTTGATGGTAGAGCATGGTGGTATGGGAAAGGGGTGGGAGATCAAGAAATTGCTGGAGAAAATAGAATCTTACCTGGAAAGAATATTGATGCCCTAAGAGGCCATGTTTCCCCCCCTAAACTCTGGAAGCTAGGAGAGTTAATTGTCTTAATTCTGTAAAGAGAACCCCGGTAACAATGGCTAAGTATGAGAAGCCATGAGAGCTGGAAACCACTGTCTGTATAGTTGATATTATTGAAAAGAGGCAAAAACAAACAAACAAAAAACAAGAAGAAGCAGGAACACTAACCTGAATTAAACCATGCAAATCTGAAGGAAGGTGTTAAGCGTTTACATACCTTACCCCTTAAATTTAAATGTAATTTCACAGTTAAACAGGAAGCAAGCAGAATGAGCTGAATAGAGAAGTAACTGGAGAATCTGAAGAGATGAAGAAGAATAGATGTATTCCCTGATTTGTAAATTGCTAGTGAATCTTGCTAGGTGAACAAGCATATGGATGGCATATGAATGAGGACTCAGAAGAGAAATTTGGCCTAAAACATCTAATTGGTTATCTTGGATTAGGTATGCAATTGAAAAGGTGGAGAGCTGATTTGTGTTACTTGTTTCTAACCTTTCAGTCTCATTTAGAGCAGATGTAAACTCAACTGTCATAAAATTCAAATATTTGTAATTCAGACAAAAAAGGGTAACCTTCAGACTAGTGACAAATAAATATGACATTTTCAAATGATATTTGGTAGACCTTTATTAACAATGTGTTACTCCATGGTGTTAATTGCATTTTTTCCTTTTTACAGTTAGCTTAATCAGTCATCTTCTTTGATATATTAAATAAGAGAGAGAAGAAAGATTTGTAAGAGTTGTATTATTATATGATATGCTTTTCTGTGCTGTGGTTATCCACTTAGGAGTCTCTTAAAATTTAGTTATCCACTAAGCAGGACTATATCCTCCTCACATGTTTTATATCAGCTTATAATTATTACTAAAACAAAAAACAAAACAAGCAAGCAAACAAGCCAGAAAAATAAGACGTGTAGGTTGGGGAAAAGGGCATAATAGTCTTTCAAAAAATGTAAAGATTCCATGTTTAAAGTGCCTATTACATTCAGGGAATTGTTTCTTTTTATTAACATAATTACTTGTTCCCTGAATTCAGAAGCAAAAATTTCATCATGATGTTTATCTATTTTCAGATGACTATAAACTCAAAAACAATTTAATGAAAATTGGCCTTTTGCAGTGTGACATCAGATATTACAGCAAGATCATTTCAAATAACTTTCAGAAATTGAAGTTTAGTTATTTGAATATGAAATATGTTAAAACTGGGGCACCTGGCTGCCTTAGTCAGTAGAGCATGCAATTCTTGATCTCAGAGTTATGAGTTCGAACTCCATGTTGGGCATAGAGATTACTTAATAATAGTAAAGAAAAAAATGTTACAGCTAAAACTGGAATACATTTGTGGCTTGACCCCTAGGAAATTAAAAAAAAAAAAAAGTAAAGTCTAGATGAAATATAACCATTTCTCTTCACCTCTATAATTATTATTCTTTTTGTTATTAACAAAAATAGTAATAACAGGAACAATAGCCAGTTCCTACTTTGTTCTAAGCACCTTGTTGGGGCTTTATATATTTTATTCCTAATATTCTCATTAATCAATCCTGAAAGGTAGATGTTACTATTCCATACTTACATGTGAAGGAACTGAGACTCATAGTCATTTAGTAACTAGTCCAACAATGCACAGAGAAGAACTGGTAGAAGGGGATCCTGGCCCAGGTTTGACTCTAAAGGCTATCTCTTTCCACTGTACCAAAAGGAATTTCCTGATGAATCCTAAATCCCAAGTTCTTATTTTTCCTTCCCTACATAGTTCTTCAACTTCACCTATTATGAACATTCAGATATTTTCCTTAAAGAATGTTTTGTTCCATAAGATGGGTCCCTTTGCCTTACGCTCATCTTAGACCTCTCTGGGAATAATAACATTAGGTAGTACTTTAAAAATACTATACACAAGGTGCTAGTCTTAGCAATGTATATAAAAATATAACTCAGTCTTTCTAACTAACTGAAGTTTATAGTTTGTCCCATTTTACACATGGACAAACTGAGGCATATTCTTATGAACTCATAATTAGTAAGTGGTGGTAGTATTTGAACCCAAGTAGAACAGAGTTCATGGCCTTACCACATTGTATGCCTCTCATAATGGCAGAGGTAGATGAATGACAGGACATCTGTGAAAGCCTGTCTGTCTGTGTTTTTCACCATAACATAATGTTCAATGTGGAGTAGCTCACAGATGAGCATGCCACATTCATAGTGTCAAGATTTCTACTTTTATGGAATGTGAGGGGGAAAATGGAAACTAGATCTTTCTATAATTTACTGTAAAGTAAGACCACTGTGTGTACCACGTCTGCCAGTTCTTTCTCTTTCTTTTAGATTCATTGATCTATAGACAATTGGCAACTTTATTTACTCACAAGCTTTTAACATTCAAGGAGAAGGTATCATCATTCTAGCCTTTTTCATCTCTAAAGCCAATAGCTGAGGGTTTACCAATTGATCCATAAAACTCCAGAAATTATATTAATCATCATTTCCACTTTAAACATGGAAGTAAGATACTGTGGTTAGTTATTTAAAAACTTGTCCAAGTCCACAGAGACAGGATTAAAAATTGGAAGCTCCTTTACACTGAACATTAGAAAATTGCCACTTTTGTAATCCCACACTTTGAAATCAGGTAACTGTGTGTAGAAAAAGCCCTGGAGTTAGAGGTCAGAAAACATGGATTCTAATCTAAGCTGAGTACAAGATCATCTCTTTACATGTGCTCTATACCCCATTCCCATTGTCTTCTCTAAACTATACATTATCAATGATCCCTTCTTTAGAATTTTAGCTAATATCATTGGGCTGGATATTCTGTCCACATTTAAGCACAAAAAGCCTCTCATCCTAAAAGAAACACACATACACACACCATAAAAACAAATATACATATACATATAAAAACAAATCCTCCCTGACTTTATTACTTTCTCTCCTACTTTTTGCAGTGAAAATTCAAAAAGAATTATCTCTATTTACCATCTCCATTTTTCCTGTTTGATGACTTCTACTCTCATTTTTAACCCATTTCTCCCCTGGAATAGCTTTTCTTGAGGTACCATTGACTGCCATGTTACTAAACCAAGTTGGCCTCTCAATCCTCATTATAGCTCTACTTGATTTCTTAACAGTGTTAGAGAAAAAGAAAAACATTTTAATGGAAATACATTCATTCAGAAAATTGTACACCTCATAAATGTACAGCTTGGTGAATTTTCATAAAGTAAATACCTTATGTAATCAGCATCCAGACTAAGGAAGAGAACATTTGCAACATCCAGAAAGCCCTCTCAGGTCCCCTTCATCTAAAACTAAAACCCTAAATTAGTTTTGTCTGGCTTTCAACGTATGTAAATGGAATCATATACTGTTTGTCTTCTTTAGTCATTCTTTGCTTTTTCTTTTCCTTTCTTCCTTTTCTTTAACCTTATGTTTATGAGATTCATTCATATTCTTATATGCAGTTATATTTGATTCATTTTCATTGCTTTATAATACTGCATTGTATAGATGTTCTGCATTATTCATCTGTTTTACTATTGATGGGACAGGCATTTTGGTAGTTTCCACTTGCAGGCTATTTTCAGTACTAATTCTCAGCAGCATTAGATCCTGTTGAAAACTCCTCCTTCCTGAAATGCTCTTTCCTCGCCTCCCAGGATACAATACTTTCCTGGTTTTTCCCCTGCCTCTGCTGCTTTCTTTTTGGTCTCCTTTGGAATCACTAAATATTTGAGTTCCTTAGGGCATAGTTCCGTGTACACATTTTGTCTCATTTTGTTTCATTTTGTATGTTCTTTCTAGGCAATCTCATCATACCTATCGTTTAAATTGTCATCCGTGTGATGGTGATTAACACACTTATACTTCTAGCCCAGTCCTCCGATGTAAGTTCCAGAAGAGCCTTCTTATCACCTCTTAGAGGTCCCATAGTACCTTAATTTCAACATAACCAAAATTGAATTTGTATTTTTCCCTGCCCATAGCTGGTCCCCTTCTTCAATTCTCTGATTGCATTAATGGCATCACTATCTGTCCAGTTTCAGAAGTCAGATAGGAGTTACTCTGGATACCTCTCTTTCCCTTGCTGGCTTTATAGAAATATTCAATTATTGTCAAATTTAGCACTATATATCTCTCATTCATTCAGTTATTTCCATCTCCACTGCTACCACCTAATACAAGATATCAACTTTTTGAATCTGGACTATTGCAAAAGCCTACAGACTGGGCTCTTGTATCCACTTTCCCTTCCCTTCAAGTCTACATCCCTTCTCTTAATACTACATCAGGATTATTCTTTTTAAAAAATACATATGTATGCTCAAGTGGTCTCTCTGTTTAAATCCAAAATAAAGACCAAAATTGTTAACATAACTCACCAGGCCCTGCATAGTCTGATTTCTGCTTACTTCTTTAGTGTTGTCTTATGTTATATTATACTGTCTCCTGTTTTTTAGCTACACTGTTCTGTGAGTTCTTCTAATGTACCATCATTGAGCCTTTGCAAATGTTGTCCTCTCCACCTGAAACAGACATACTCTCCCAAAGACCTGTGCTTTATAATTCTTACTCATTCTTCCAAATCAGCCATTTATTCATGGAAGCCAGTCTTTCTTTGCATTTACCACAGTTGTGATTTTATATTTTATTTAAGTGATTATTTCCCACTTTAAACTGTAAGTTCCACAAGGACAGATGTCTATTTTTATTCACCATGGTATCTAACACTTCAAGAGAGTAGGTGCTCAATAAATGTTGGTTGAATGAACAAATGTTTCTGAGCCTCAATTTCCCATTCTTTCAACTACCCAACATTGTTGCAAGGTTTGAATAACACTGTATATGTGGAAACACCTTAAAATTTAACACACTAAGGAAGTTAGGGAGTTGATATCATTATACCCAAGCAGATAGATTCTTGTTGCTATAGATTATAATTATTAAATTTTGCTGTGATATTAGAATTATACAAACAAATGGCAAGAATTATTATTATTTCAGCTCTCATTCTTTTGTTCCATTGATCTGTCTCCCCTGTCATTCTGTCATTCTTACCATAGTTTATTTAGATTCTCATCATTTTCTCCCATTTCTATTTCAAGTCTCCTTCTTTTACGCCTCCTAGTCCATCTCCCTTCTTCAGTGTAAATACCTTTGTTAGATATATTTACATCATATTACCTCCTTGT
The DNA here is from genome assembly GCF_010015895.1 of Lontra canadensis. NCBI lineage: Eukaryota > Metazoa > Chordata > Mammalia > Carnivora > Mustelidae > Lontra > Lontra canadensis. Next base: position 100,867 of record NW_022631173.1, read on the forward strand.
TTCAAATTTCTTGTTTCCTATCAGATAATGTCTAAGCTCCTTAATGGTACATACATGACTCTTCATGATCATACTTACCTACCTATATCATTATTTTGTACCTTATCTGCCCTCCAACATCACTAAATTACTTGTTTCTTAAATGTGTTGCCTTCTTTCTTGCCATTTTGCCATTGTTTATATCATTTCCTTCTCTTCTTCCTTAGAAGAAATCACCTTAGTGGTTGCACTTCTTGTGACCTGCTCCTTAGTCAAATTATCCTTCTTAAATTCAGCTGGCACTCTTTTGTGACATTATTCCTTGAAATCTTCAGGCAAAGTTAGGCATTTCCTCCTCTTGTTCTATTAGGGAACTTAACCACATTGGTAAAATTAGTTATTTACACTTCTTATGTGTAAATACATTTCACTACTTGTTTGTAGACTCCTCAAAAGCAGTGATACTATTCTTTTTATCTGTCTGTAGATAGATACTTGATATTTAGTGACATGGTGGTAAGAGGAGAAGCATGACTAGAAGAAATGAATGGTCAGATTTTAAAGTGAAAGATGTATGGGGTCAAATTCATGTGTAGTGGATTCCTTCTACTGTTGTTGTTAAGACTGAGGTCAGCTGCAGAATCTTGGCACCATGTAGAGGGTGGAGTTACAATGCATTTGACTTTGGCTAGTTAGGGTTCTTATTGTATCATCAAGATCAGCTTAACGGTCAGATTTTTTGTTGCCTATCTACTTACTATATGGCACTTGAGTTTTACTTTGAGGTCCTATAAGGCAATCAAGGTGAATGTATATGGAAAGTTAAAGTTAAGATAATGCTAATGTTATTTGTTATAGGATGAGCCTAGGAAATGTTGAAGGAATAAAACCATTCATCTGTTTTTCAGTTTTAAAATTGTTTCATGTAGACTAACTCATTTTTCTTTCATAATTTTTGAAAGATTTATTTATTTTAGCTGGGGGGAGGGGTGGTGTGCGGCAGAGGAAGAGGGAGAGAGAAACTTTAGCAAACTCCATGTTGAGCATGGAGCCCAGTTTGGGGCTTGATCTCACGACCCTGAGATTATGACCTGAGCTGAAACCAGGAGTCAGACACTGAACTGAGTGTGCTACCCAAGTTCCTCTCTTTCATAATCTCTTAATCAGGCAGAAGAGTTACTGTTTTTCCCTTACAAATAAAGAAACAGATTCAGAGAAGTATTTGACTTTGGTAAAAACACTAGAAAGTCATTAAGTTGTAGAGTCTGGACTAGAATCCAGTTCTTCTGACTTGACTACCAGAATGCCTCCCATGGAACGACATGACCTTTCTGTTTGGCTATACCACCGCAATGCCATTTATCTTCTGATCTGTGAGAAATTTTTCAACCTGAGCTAAAATTTCTGAACTTTCTAAAGTACAGTCAAAATGGAACATTGTCCCTTAAATACCACAATAAAAATGAAAGAATATCCTTTACTAAAGTCTTCAAGTGCTCTTTACTTGGTAGGGATTGGTTCAGGCTTGGTGCATCTGTTGAGGTAGTTGATACTTTAGGCTCTTTGGGAGTGAAACTCAATACAGACTTAGTGTAGTTGGGAGATGATAAGAGCAGCAGGGTCATGATATAGGAGAAGATAATATTAATGAGACTAAGGTGTACAGTATGGTACAATATGGACTTAGAAAGTTGAGGATGATGAGGTCATAGAAGAAGATTTGGGAAATAAGGGTGGAATCTGCAAGAAACTCCAGGCTGCCTCTCACTTGGGCCCAATTGTGACTACCACTGCTTTCAGGTATACACGGTTATAGTCTCAGAGGTTCCCCAGAGTAGCCATGTTCCCTTCTCCTCACAGTATCCCCCAGGACATCCCACTCTGGTAGAGAGTTAATCACTGCCACTTGTCTCTGAGCTGTCTTTGTGTGTCTCAAATGGCAGCCTATTTGTTCTTAAGCCCCCAAGAACTCACATTAGTGGATGTGCCCTGGGTTGGTGAAACAAAGAAGATGCCTTTATTATCCTTCTTTCCTAAGCGTACTTAACCCAAGACTGGCTATAGCATAGTATTTTTTTCCTCCCAGCCCATAACTGAGTAAAAGTTTTAGTGTTAGAATATTGGAAAAGGTTCAGTTTGAGTGGTATTATCATTATTATGCTAAGTAAGTTTGAATGTCATTTTAGCTGGGGTAGATTTCATATGACATCATTTAAGAGGCTTTTACATTAGGCAGTGATGAAATGTGTGAGTATCTTGAATGACAGAGTGTGGGAAAAAAGAGTATGATACATTGACGCAAATAGGCCCAGCTCATAGTCTCTCTGAACTTGCCACCTGTTTAACCTTGGGCAAGTCATGTGAGTCCTCTGGACTTTGGTTTCCTTAGCAGACAAGTGAGTTATGTTAGAAAACATACATGTGATCATGTAATTAGAAGATCTGAAAGTAGCTTTAGACAGTTTTACTAATTTTACTAAGTCTATATTTCCTCATCTGTCATATGGGAATATTAGCGACTTTAGGATGGAATGTGTTAATGAATATGGATTGTCTGGCTAAATAAAAGTTAGTTTCTTTCATATAGGTGAACTGATATACATTCTAAACTTAGAACAACTTGAATTAGAATTAAATCTCAACCCCACCAGGGGCAATTGTCTGTTGGGACTTCCATTTCCTGAAACAAAGGTAATAATACGTATCTCATAGAACCCCTGTATTAATGGGAAGTTGGTAGAGGAATTTAGAGTGCCTGGTATATAGTAACTAAGTGCCTAAAAAATACTGCAATCCTTTCTTCTCTCCATCATCTTTCCTACCCCCAACTCCAGGGTTTCCCCTAACTCTTAAATTCTTTGATCTTATACAATTCTAATGCATAAGTCTTTAGCAAATGAATCAACTAAAAATAGATAAATTTCAAAGCTTTCCTTCTCATCATTTCTTGCTCCCACTTTGCTGAGAGATTTCCAGTTATTTTGTTTTGCTTTGAAGAAGTGTTTTTGACTTTACTGTATGTTGATTACTGTACACAAAATAATGTATAAATAAATGTAAATAAATAAATAAATAAATGTATAAAATGATTTATTCCTAACTTCTGGAAAAAAATTTTCACTAAAAATTAATTAGTTCACTAAAACGTTTTGTTATCTCACATTAAAGGTTCCTTTTTTTTTCTTTACTGTAGTACTTTCAGTAAGTTTATTCAGCTCAAAGTTACAGGATGATTAGTATTTGGAAAATAAGGCTTATAATTAGCACACAAAAATGATTACTGTCGGATGCCTGGGTGGCTCACTGGGTTAAGCCACTGCCTTCGGCTCAGGTCATGATCTGAGGGTCCTGGGACGAGTCCCACATCAGGCTCTCTGCTTGGCGGGGAGCCTGCTTCCCCTTCTCTCTCTCTGCCTGCTTGTGATCTCTTTCTCTCTGTCAAATAAATAAATAAAATATTTTAAAAAATGATTACTGTCTATTTTAAAGAGTTAACACTCAGCACGACTTTCATTTTATACTTTTTTGTTTTGGCATTGACATAAGTAAGTACTACAGGTATGAATTTGCCCACTAAAGCATGCTTGACTCAGGAATAAAGCATTATTTTGTCATGTGTCAAAATATTCTTGAAAGATTATTGGATTTGAGGATTTTCCCATTTTTAATACAAAAAAATATTCTTGGTGTGTGCGTGTATACAAGAATCCAGTTAACCAGTGACTAAACATATGCACATGTATCTAGAGATATCTAGAAAACTCACTGGTTCTTGTATTTATCAGTGTGAGTCCTAAAAAACACAATAGTAAAATAATGCTGATGTATTATGACTCCCAGGTGAGTTGTAATTTACAGTGTATTATGGTATTTTTTATGTATAGTATATATTACTGGATAGTTTTTATACCTATCTGAAAATGTTTTTATTAGCTACATTATGTATCCTCATAAATTTGAGCCATCATATATTACACAGTAGAGTTGAAACGACATTTGAATACTCTAATTCCTATGAAATCCATAGAGATGAAATGTATTAGAATGCAAAGATAATTATACAGAAACATTAAATATGAAAGAATAGCATGTTTTATCAAAAAAATGAAAATGTTTAATTTCAGATTATGTTGATGTTGGCTTTGAGTGGTCTATATTTTGCTTATTTTGACTGGTGATTTCAGGTCATCAGTTACTCCTGAATCAAACTTAACCTGCTATCTTACATCAGTCCTTTTGGACCTTAACTAAGCTTTTCACTCAGACCTAGAGGTCAATCAGCACTCTGATGATACTTTTTAGTGTTTCTTATCTCACCTTGGAGTTGTTTCCAAGGTTTTTTTTTTTTTCCTTCCCCTAGATAGATTATGTATTTCTCTAGAAAATTACAAGTATCTTTCATATTTTACCTTGGTGAAGAAAGTAGGCAAAGTACTCATGTAAATTAAAGTCATAGACATTAATTATGTGGCAGGCCTATCAAAGCAACCTGCCAAGCCCTTTCCAGGCTGAAAATGAGAATATAAGATTCAGCTTATGTCCTTAAGGGCCTTAGGGTCAAATACCTAAACAGAGACATAGGCAAAGTTGAACCACAAACCAAGAATTCTCAAGGTTCACAATAAGGGCATAGGAGTTGAGCAGGAGAAGAACCACAGGACTGAAATGGGCCAAGCATGGATTAGCCATCGAGGTGAAATTCTTTTTTTCTAGATAGCACCCATTTATGGTGCTGTGCCTAACTTGATACTCAGACTCTGTGTTTCCCAGGAGGAAAAGCCATGACAAGATGCACAGCAGCACTATGTCCATGTGGTACAACTAAAGTTGTTAGCATAACTGCCTGAGTTTTGCCAAGGAATTAGATGCTGCTGGAAAAATATCCAGAGCTCCTATGTTTGCTATCCAAAGAGTTCCACAGTATTGTGGGGTAAATGGCATCCCACTATTGACTAGATATGTGCCAAATGGCTGATTGGTACTCTTTGTGCATACAAAGCAGGCTTGAGATATATCCCTGCATACTTGAAGATTCTGTCATTATGATGAGCTAAAGTCACCACTGATTAATACTATAGCTCTCTAAAATTATGAGGTTTTCCACTAACAGAACTTCTTTATCATACTTAAAATGAGGAGCCAGCTTGAAGTAAAAGCTGGCTAACCAAATCTTCTAACCAAAGATTCTATCTTGATTTTTTGTGACTATGTTACGATTATAGAATAAGGTAAAAAGCTTGTCTTAATAAGATTCTGGATTCTTATAATCAATATTTCATGTTGACTTGATACGATTTTGTTAAGAAATTACTTTATAAATGTCAGAAAAATATCTTGAGGGGTTTTTTTCATAAGTTACTCCTTCTGCATTTTGGCTTGAGAAAAATTGTATATTTCTAATGCACTATCCATGTATATGATGGCTTTAAAATTTTGTGGAACTATTAAGATACTAAAATTATGTTGCCATACAGAATTACAGTGGAGTCATAAATGGATGTGGTTTCCTGTAAACAAGCAATTACTTCTGTTGAATTCCTTCTCAGTGTCATTATTTTGTCCTTTGCTTTTCATGAGTGTTTAATACTTCTAGATTCTGTTTCAAAGTTAATTTCTACAAGCTCTGGCTTATATCTTTCAGCCAAGTTGTTAGTGTGTGTATGCATATGGGTTTGTGTTTGTGAAACAACACTGAATTCCTTTTAACTTAGACCAGGTAATGGACACTAGGCATTTGTTAGTGAAATTGTGCATGTTATGACGAATGCAGATCCATTCATTATGTTTTGTTAGTGCCTATTAGCATTGATTATGATATGAACACGTTTATTTCCTAGACTTTCTGGGTCTTCATCTAAATAATAGCAGCAAATAGTGAAGTATCAGGAGTTTAACCCTCATCATTCAGTGTTTCCTTGAATACAAATTGAAGTAAAAATGGAGTAAAAGACCATTTTATGTATTTTTAAAATCCCTTATCAGGAGAGAGTAATTAACTCAAGATCCACAATTAGCCTCACAGCAGTCCATATTAGCCACCTCCAACCATCCCAGGTCTTTCAGAGGTGGCATAATTCTGAGATTATTTTGTACTTGAAACAGAGAGGCTTATAATAACTAGCTTAACACACATTTAAGAGTGTGAGGTTTTTCCTTTTTCTTTTTCTGTTAATGTCTGCCCTCTCTAATGATAATTTTCTGGTTTTAAGTGGAAAAAAAAAAAATATTAGGAGAGAATGCTTCCTTCCTACCTGGTTTTAAAGCTATGTATTTCCTTTGGTAAATCTGGAAGTAGCTGCTTTAACCGGATATTTCGTTTTTGAATTAGTTACATGACACAAAAAGAATCAACAAAATGAATCACATATTCAAGCTTGAGAGAGAACCATGAAGAAAACTTAGAGAGGCCCACACTTAAAGTATTAATTACTGGCTCTTCCTTGTTTACTTTTTTGGTTTTGTTTTGTTTTAAAGGAAATGTTCAGTTGCAGAGCATTCCTGCATAATTCAGATATAGCACAAAGCACAACCCTGGGAACCTTTTCTGCAACTCTCTGAAAGTTTTTTTTTTTTTTTTTCTCTGAAAGTTCTTTATGCAACCTGCTTTTACAGGTTTAAATTACATTCTGTGACACTGTTTTTGTGGTTGAATTAG